>NC_052137.2:40981775-41281775 GCF_016086655.4 Lepeophtheirus salmonis
GGCCTAATAAGATATAGCGTTCTCCACTATGGTCTGTCCTCCGCCCCAGCGATCGTTCAAGCCGCCCGGAGAAACTCTTTGAGGGTATACCCAATCTCAAGATTTATATCAAGAAATTCAAATGTGTCTTCACAAGCGATTGGATTACCTACCTAGGATTCAGAGTGTCTCAGGAAGGGAAGTAGATCTATCCAGAACAGGTACGACCTGATCTCAGTTTCCCAACTCCCAAGACCTCTTCCCTGGTCAAATCCTTTCTCGTACTTGTGTAGTTCTACGGCCAATTCATTAAAGATCTACCACTGATCACTAATCCTCTACATGAACTTACAAGGCAATGTGTGGTCTTTACGTGGAGGGATGAGGCTTATGTGAGTTGTAGTAAAATCAAGAAAATATTTTCTAATCCACTTATCCTTGTCCATTATGATCCTGGTTTGCCCTTGTTTGTCTCAAAAGACATATTGCCTATTGGGATTGGAGTCAACTTGTCCCATCCGGTAAATGGAAAAGGACCGTCCTGTTGCCTATGCATCCCACAAACTGAGTTGCGCTGAGAAGAACTACTCACAAATCGATAGAGAAGACACTGGAATCATATGTGGCCTAGAGTGCTTTCTCGGCCGAACTTTATCCATAAAACAGACCACAAGATTCTCTACTTTATTATTACCCCTCAGAAAGACCTTCCTACTGTGGCCACGGCTGTTTCTCCTGTTACGCTTTTCGCCTTGATAATGGTCCCCAATTCTCTAGTTCACTCTTTTTGGAAAAATGGTCGCAATGGGGTGAAGGTAACCTTCTATCCTCTCTACCATCCCAAACCTGACGGGTAGGCCAAAAAAGTGGTGAGGATTGTCAAAGATTTCATACAGAAGAATCCTTGAACATTACTGGATAAACTTCTCTTCACATACCATTCTACTCCTCTTTGGTGTGGCAACTCACCTGCAGAACTCCTATATTCAAGGCCTATGGATTTTATGTGTGGTGCAAGAGTTATAAATCTTGCGGGCATATTAAAACACGTCAGATTAACCAACTCCCACCTCTTCCCATGGTTGATGAGGTGTGATGTTATGTATCTTACGTCATTATGTTAGGTATCTTTCGTCATAATTCCCTGTAACATCATGTAATTCCTTTTCCTACGCACTTACACGTTTACCGTGATTTTGTTCAATAAACACTTAATTCCTTTCTAGAAAGAGTATGTTTTCCTCATCCTTGTATTATATCCTATTAATTATTATTAGCTTATAAACACCACACCCTCACAGTGTAGTTGTTGCTTTTTTTGGGGGGAGGGGGAGCTACATCCCTCTATTCTACTCCCTGTGGAGGCCCCTATCCCTACCGAAGGAAGCTTTTTATATATGCTTACATACAAAAATATATTCTTTTGTACCTAAAGAAGCTTGGTAGGGGCGGAAAATTTTTCTTCAATAACCATGTTTTATACATTTAATAATATTTTTTGAAGTAGTACTGCAGAGCATTGGTAGAAGCTTGCTTTTTACCATTTGAATTTTACTCCCTTCTAATTAAGTCTACATTTTTACTGAATATGGTTGCCGAAACAATTCATAACTTAACTTTATTACTGTTAGAACATATTACTTATTATTGTTATAATAACATTGTAATTACCACAGGATGCAACTTTTGATGTATAGATCGCTTCGAGCAATAATAAAGATAAATAGTGATTCTTCGTTCAACATTGAAAATATTATTTATTTCATTAAGATTTATTTATTAAGCAAGACTATGAGCTTTTTAATATAAAAAAAATTCCTGGGATTGTATTTAATATCAGTAAAACTTTGAGTACGCGACCTTGTTTAGATCTTTTTAAACAATGCAATTTTAGTTACAGCGCACCCCGGTACTTTGGATACTGGTCCGAGGCCTGTCTTATTTCTAACTACCAACTAATTTTAGGCCTTTTTTCTGTTTCTTTTTTGAGGAAAGGTTGCAATATATAATATAAGTTACAACCTGATTGACATTAAAACCATATCTAGTGTAGCACTTTTTATTCTTCTTAAGGGTATTACAAATAGTGTTGCGTTGGTCCTTATTAAGGAATGAAGACTTCAGTCTCATTCCGATCCAGTTCAGCTCTAAAACGTATTAAGTTCGGTCATTGATGACATCACTCAACTTTATTTATTTTTTGTTATCATTTATAATACTGACATAACGAAGGACCGACGGTCTTAAAGACCGCTCCTAAGAATTGAGAGGACAGGTTCTAAAACTGGACTGGATTGAATAAATAAGGACTGATACAACAATAACACTGGTCAGTGGACTCCCTGAAATTTAAGAGCTAGTCCGAGTTACGAGTCCTACATGAGGTTCAACACCAGCTTTTCTCTTACATTATATGCCACATCCTCCTTCCAGCGGTTGTAGACACCGTAGACTGTGTCTTTGAATATCTGAGCATCTTCTTGATGTACGCTGGACTGTGTCCTGCACAATCAAATTCGGTAAGGGTATTCCTCCGGGTCTTCTATATCGTAAATGCTTGTTTTGAAGTAAAAGTTGTGCGACTAAATTAAAGCTTAAGCTCAATTTCTCGCGTAGAGCTTGAAATAACCGAGTGAAATGCTTTTTTATTGTTCAGGATGAAATTAAAGATCGCCCGGATTTACAAGAGTAATAATAATAATTTATTAATTCGAATAAACCATATTCAGTCTTGTTCCTGCCTTCTTTTTTCAATTTATAAAATCCCAATCGCTACTACTAGTGATACAATGAATAATTTATGAAGTACTTTTGTAGTCTAATTATAATCTAGTATTTTAAAAGAGTTTCAACTATTACAGTAATTTGTTGATTTAGTCACCTTTAAAGTGTCTTATTGTATTTACCATGACAGTTACTTTTTTTCATTCCGATTTTCAGCACTAATAAATACCTAGGTACACGACTATCATGCTAGAAATATTTAAGTTTATGGTTATCATGTTAGAAATATGTGAATTCATTACTGTCATCCTAAAAAAGTTATGAGTTCACAATTGACTAATCAAAATTATTTGATAATCACATTCAAGAGAGCTTATCAAGTCTATTTTTGTCTTATTTTATACATATGATATTATACTAATTTTTTAGTAACGTCTGTCTAGATTAGTTCAAAATTAGAAATACCTCTAATTTTGTTTCAAAAGTATTTGGAATCCTATTTTTAGTTAAAAAGTGTTTTTTTCTATTTATTTTCCTAATATTAATGTTTTAAACGTAATACATGAGAAACGTTCCATTTGTTTGACATATATTTTAGCCTAAATATACTTCCTGTTGCACCACTTCTGAGAAATTGTATAAAAGTTCATGGAGATTTAGAGGGCTTGACTTTTCAAAGGCTTATATGGTTGCAGAGGACAAACAATTGCAAACTACCTTGTCTTGCATTCAAAAGTAACATATAGTAACACAGGGACATAATTTTTTAATCAATTCGAAGATCATGGTCGTAGTAGTCATTAGATACGGTAAAATTGATATTAAATCTCCGAAACGTCCACGTTTCCGCTTATCAAGCCGTTATAAGCTAGGCTTATTATTTACTGACACCATCTGAAAAATGGTTTGCATATCGAGTTGTGACAATAATACTGGAGGTATCAAGATACTATAAGTAAAGAAGGGATCCATGTAGAGAAAAAAATAAGTACAGTGACTTGAAAAGGAAAAACGGTTGATGAGTGTGCTCTTTCTTCTTTTTTGTTCATCATTATATAGTTCATGGGGGTGTTAATATCTCCCTCTAAAAGAAGAATTCTCGCCTCTCTTTGGTGTAAATTGATTTAAAATGCATAATAAAATAAATATACATATATGATTATAATATTTTCCCTGCACTAATCACATCTTAAACGTGGAAGATTATCCTCTTTATAGCAGTACTTAATTTTCTCCCTTCAAAATAGTATTAAAGGCATGTTTTATTATCAATGGCCTGCATTATGTAATACTCGCCTTCTTCTCGCACACAAATTCTATCTCTAACCATAAGATAATCTTAATTGTTATTTCTGTAGTTCAGAAAGAGAGACAACTTCACACATTCCGTGAGAGGGCACAGTTATAAACTCTGTTTACGTCGTTTTGGGAGAGTTGATAAACACAATGTCACCTTGCTAACATAAAAAATATCTTTCGTATTTATTTGTCAGCTGTCCAATATTTAGTATTTTTGATAAATAAAGAAGTAATAAGTTATTTTATACTTTAGGTATCGTACTTTGAGTAGTGGAATTCTTAATATCATTCAAAAATAAAACTTTTATTTTTTCGCCGTAGCTTATGGACAACGTGCCCTGGAGAAGTTATTGTCTTGAATTCAATGTGCGTTCAAGCCAAGGCGATTCCTAGAGGAAGAAATATACTTTCTGTATATGGATTTCACCAAAAGATTCCTAGGTCAGATGGAGAAAATGTAATGCTATAATGTTTACTTATACTTAATCAGTGCAACTCCATCTACCCAATTAAAGGAACAATAAAAAAGAAAAAGATAGAGGTTACACGGAGAAAAAGTTTAAGCCCATACTTTTAATTGCTATTAACATGAGTTATCCTTTTCTCGCTGTCTGAACATGTAATTTTCTATGCCAATCAGTTAATAAAATTGTTAAAGAAGAATGATTTTCACATGGTATTTCTTCATACTTGAAATGATGAAGGGGATATGATAGACACTTATTAACCCTGAGACTAATTATGGAGCTTATTGTATCTATAATATAAATACAATACTTATTATTTTATTTCTGGTATAGAAATAAATGTAATACATTTTTACTACTAAAAGGTATCTTAAAAACATCAAGGAATAACTTGAGTTTTGGATCTACAAAATAAAATTGGCGTGAATCCGGTCCCACATCATTTTTTTTTTCGAAAATAAATTTGAAGAAATATATATCGCATTTTTAAAGAATATGAAATTGGTGTCTGCAATTTTCATCTCGTTCCACGAACATTTCAGTCACGATCGATAATCAAAAATTACTCAAGACCGAACTGAAACAAAAATCTCTCTCAGAACGAGTCTAAACAGAAGAATACATTTTCCTAAGCAGAAAAGTGTATTGTAGTCATAGTAGGAGCGTCCACAGGAATATAATTTGAAGGGCCTCAGTTTTTATTATTGGGTTCGGATACTCCAATTTTTATGGATCATAAAAAAAGATCCGAGGGATTATCTGGATCTTAAAAAACCCTGATAGTAATTCTCAAAATTTAATCTTAGTGAAAAGAGTTTTTTTTAATACACATCAAATTCTAGAGACAATGGAATAATCACACAGAATCTTTATCCCCACATGTTTTTTTTTGGAAAAAAGGATCAAAAATTCATAGCTATTCACAAAAAAATTCTAAAAATAATAGCAATTCACAAAAATTTTAGAATTTTAATTTTGAATATAAAATTTTTTGGGAAATTTTTTTTACATGCCGAGACATATCTGATATGGGTTAAAGAAAAAACAATAATAAGAAAAACAACAATAAAAATCAAAAGTTTTTTTTCCATAATATTACCCAAAAGTGCGAATTATTGTCGGAAAAATGAGCTAAAACGTCGAGTTTTTCTCGATTACACCTTCCAAATTTGCTGGTATGGGGTTTCTTGTTACGTATACAAGAATATATTATAACTTGCACTTTACTGATGATGGCCTCCACTTTAAAAGTCCTGGGAAGATTCAGATCGGTGTCTTCTACCTAATCAGTGTCTGACGTCGAGACTTGTAGTTTTTCTTTTAATTTTACTTCACACATTCTTATCTAGGGACTATCCTAATTATACTCGTATAAGATATGTGCTGACATTTCTATTTTTTCGCTAAAAAATGTTCAGTTCATACTCTCATCGTCGTTATTTGACTTATTTGTATAAATTGATGAGGTAGCAATTATGTAGCGGATCCATTTTTGCTTCGATGAAGTAAAAGGGTTTTTAAATAGTTTTTTTTTGTATCGAAGTGAACCCTACGGAGACTAAGCCTGTCATTTGGTTAAAAAGATTCAGAATTAAATTTTTAGGAAAAAAATAGTCAAAAATGCATAGCTATTTATAAAAAACTAAATTTAAAAAAAAAATCTAAAACTAAATTTAAAAAAAAAATCTAAAATTAAATTTTTTGGAAAAAAATTACAAATATTAAATTTTTTGCCCTACAGCAAAATTTGCACGAATTGCATATTTAAAAAAAAAAAATCTTTCCTTTGTAAAACCCATGATTTTTGCCTAAATTTTTTTCATCCTGACCAAAATAAATTTAACTAAATTTTTGGTAAAAGCAAAAATCCTTATTTTGGGTGAGGGAACGCCTCTGCAAAAATGTACAATGTATTTGGTTGTCAATTGTCTATGTTTTATTCATCTTTACCTCTAATCAGTGTTTTTTACATTGATTGGTTGGCCACTATTTAGTTCTTGTTAAGCTGTGAACAATTGTGAACTATTATTGAAGAATAATTTTATATTAGAAAGAATTGGCTCTCAACCATCGATTTTGGGCTTTATTTCTATTTCTTTTAGGAGAATAGGTTGGGAGATACCATAAAGCTAACGATTTGTACAACCTTATTATAATAAATATCTTCTAATACTAATAAAATTGATATTTTTATTGTTTCGACATCAGTAATCAATAAAAATGTAACTTTAATTCAGATTATATTGTATTAAGATCCGAACTTTTGATAAAATGGTCATACAATTTAAGACGAGCATCGGTCTAATTTTAGTTTCGGATCTGGATCTGAAAGTTTGGGCATCTGCAAATTTACTCAAATAAATATACGTACTCTTGTATGTATACAATACAAATTGTACTTTAAAATGTTGAGTATCCAATAAACTTTAAGACCATTACATATTTTAGCAGCATGAGTATAATAATTGACTCTTCAAAAATGTGTGGTCTCATAACCAATTCTTTTATGATTCTCAAGGGATAAACAGGGGCACAAATCATCTTACTTTTCCCTACCATTATTAAGAATCAAATAAATCCAAATGAAGATTATCTTTTTATATATATATTATAAAAGGATTTGAGGAGTTAGATATCACTTAAATTAGTGATGTGCCACGAGCAAAACTTGTAAATTGGTACTAGAGTTTTATGAAGTAGATAAAAAAAGATACAAAAGACTTGGCTCGCAGGCATAAAAAGCAAAGTATTATTCTGAACTCGTCAAAACATGGGATTCTTTCTTTTTTGAGCCCATTACAACATGTAAATATTTCTAGACTGACTTCCTTTCTGTGCAAAATTTCGAATTTATGTTGCCTTTTTGTAAAGTGTACCCATAATTCTAGTTTCTTCTCAAAATAATCTTTGTTTTATTTTTTAAAGACTAGCGGGAGTACTTAACATTGCCTAGAATCACTTAGCCGTTTATTTTTTCTATAGATTAGCATTAATATGCATTCATATGAATGATCATATTTTTTACAAGTTATAACCAGACTATAGTAAATTACTGATTAAATGATTATATAAACTGTTGAATTACCCTTATGACCACCATTCAAATACAGTTTTACTTTAAATCATGGATTTTTTTAAAATAAACATAACTATAATAAATTTGAATTAGTCAAGTACTAACAATGTGAAGGTTTCCACATCATTATTCTTTAATTCCTTTTTTAAAAAAGAAAAAAAACCATATAATAAATACGAGACTACTATATAATATGTACACACTTATAATTTCTAGATTACCTTGACTTGACGTTGCCCCCTCCTTCAAGACTGACTTAGTAGGAAAGATCCTTTCAATTTCCGATTGTTTTATAATATTATTTACAAATACAAAGTACAGGTTTTCAAAATATCTTCTATTTGCCACTCATAAAATATTTTACATAAGTGTTATTTCATTAATTGAATATACAGAGAAGAGCCACATAACTTTCATTAGCATTTAATTACAGTCATTATTAGGTTTAATTACATAACCAAACGACAGCTAAAACAAAAAAATGGAAAAAAATTTCAAAATTTTAATTTGTAGATTAAAATTTTTTCAAAAGAATATACATAGTGTTTCACAGACCGTTAATTTTTTTGGCAAAAATTAAATTAAATTCCAAATATTTAATTTTTTGAAAAAAAAAAATCAAATATTAAATTTTCTTGTAAAAAGGTAAAATATCCTTAATTTTGGAGGTGACTATTTTTTTCATAACCTAGAAAAGTAAATAACAGTTACATATCTGTAAAAAATCAGAATGGGAATCACATTTTTCCCTAATGCCGATCCCAATTCCTATTCCAGAAAAAACATTCGATTTCTTAATTCCCGATTTCGATTAATTGTCCCATCACTATTAAAAAGTCGGAGAAACAATATAAAAAGGGAAACGTGTGTGCGATCTCCTTAGTGCTGGAGTCAGTGCCAAGAAGGCTGTAAATACATTTGTCATCTCTATCCGGACTATTTGTCCATTACACTCCAATAATCCAAGAATAACCCACACTTCTGCAGTAAAAATATAGCTGGCTTCTGGCCTTCCTCCATACCTAATCTTAACACCCTAGACTTTGGGGCAGGTTGGAAATAATGTTTATAGCACCTCCCATCCAAATTTGAGTTCGCTCCGAGCTGCCCCCAAAACAGCGAAGTATGGCATAAAACGGGCCTTCATGGACAAGATCTATCTTTTTGCCGGCGTGTTGAGGCTAGTTTTGCTTATATTGGAGGACATACTGAATAACTATAAGCATAGTTATTTACAAAAACTGAAATTTTGGAGAAAAAAATTCTAAAAATTAAATTAAATTTTCTCGTAAAAAGCAAAAATTCCTTAATTTGTGTGGGATATTTTTTTTTATATATATCTTAGCGAAGAGTAACAAATTGTTAAATATCATTAATATGTAAATAAGAATTAGAATCGAAAATTATACATTAATTTCCCAATTTTTTTATAAAAAAAACCCAATTCACCGATTCCCGATTCCAATTAATCTTCCTACTACTAGTATTTTGTACTCATATGAATGGAGAATATCATAACAAAAACTAGGACGATGAAATTTACACTGCAGATACATACTGGATGTCCTTGAACCGCATTAATTTGGTCAGTGGGCCTTCACTACAATAATAACAATAATAATAAAAATAACCTTCATATACCTATATCTATCTACCTATGTAGGTAGACAAATAGATACTACGTTCTTCCAAACAGGAACATGAGAAATAAGATATCATGTACTATAGGAAACCATTTATTCTTTAGAAGGCAAATGACTTCTTTTTTTTTTTTTGCAAACCACTTTCTTAGTACCAAGTACAGACATATGTATGTACAGGTATGAAGCCATTGCTCAAGGGATAATACACAGTATTAAATAGTGATGGAATGATTCTGATTCTTTAATATAATATTTTAAATAATAGTTAAAAAATAACCTTTTCCTATATATTGCGTCCATATATCATATTTTGCACATATTCATTTAAAAAAATATGTGAAATTAAAATTTGATGGAAAACAAGTTCAAAAATCCAAGGCTATTCTCAAAAAATTTCAAAAATCCAGAGCTATTCACAAAAAATTAAATTTTTTATAGAGAAAAATTTCCAAAATATAAAGCTGTTCATAAGAAATAAATATCTAATAATATTAAATTTCAAAAATCCCCAGCTAGAAAACAAATTTCAAAAATTCTATTTACAATATTTTTTTTTTTTTTAAATATTCAATAGTTTGAAGAAAAATTTGAAAAAATTAATTAATTTTTTTTTTTAAATGAAATATTTTGAAAAAAAATTTATATATAAAACTTTTTAGTAAAAAGCAAAAATTCCAATATGGAATTTTTTTTTTTACATAACTTAAAAAATAATGAATAAATAATAATTGGAATGGCAATATATACATTATATTCCCAATTCCAATTCCAAAAGATACCCGTGTCCCCGTTTCCCAATTCTCATTGATCGTCCTAGTATTAAATATACTTTTATTCAAAATATATAGCTTTTAATGATTTAAACGACTCTTTTGTATAGTAACAAGCTTAATTAATTCAATATTTTCAAACAAAGATAAAAGTACTCTTATTTATTATTATTGGTAATACCCGGATTGTCCGGGGTTATTTAGCACATTTTGCTTTAATTATATCGAAAATAACTCCCCACAAATACTCAATACTTATACCTTTTCTCCTCAAGAACAAAAAATATTAATAATAGCATGAGAGAAAAAAAAATATATATATGATTTGATGAGCCAGAAAGATCTTTAGCTTGTTGCTAAACCTCATTCCTTTTTTCATATTTTTTAAAAAGTACCTCTCTCTTTTTCTTTTTTAATATGAGTTAAAGTAAACCCCTATAATATTTAATTCATTTTACGCAGTGCTCCCTGAATATTATACTCCCTCTTTTCTTTATACTGTATTGGTATATGATATACATTAGGGAGCACTATATAATGTGCACCCAGTGACTTCTTTTCAGACATAAATACATTATTTTTTACTCGCTAGATGACACATATGTTGAGTGAATGTTTATATTTATAAGCTTTTTAACGACAATTAGCAAGATTTATTACAAAAGAAGAGATATTTCACTGAATTTAGTCAAATTATATATCATGGTCGCATAATGAAATGCTCCAATTTTCTTAATAAACATCTTTTTAGATTGAAATAAGCAGGAGTTGAATTTAATACAAGTACCCAGAAGTGAAACTTTGTTTTATTAATAAATGAGACAACACAAAACTACTTGTGAAGCGAAGGTTAACTTTTAATTGGTTTGGTTGGGCTCTGTATTTTCAACCCCTAATTACAACAAAAATTAGCTTGTTCATCCTTGAGTATTATTATATTTTTATACACTAAAATATTTATATATTAAAATTTAAATATCTTATTTCTTCTACTAATCCATAGCGTGTCCCCATTCCCGGGCTCTCAAGACAAGCAAGTATACCCTTTCTTGCGCTTCTATGCCACACATTGAATTTCACACGTATTTTTTCCAAACGTGCATACATGTAACCTTGAATTTGATGAGAGGACATTTCTTTTTGAAACTAACATTGAAAGTAATAGTTAAGAGTGGGAGGTTCTATTATTTCTGTGACAAGTTGTTATACAAATTGTGTGAGGGATCTATTTCAAATGATACGCCACACTCCGAAAGGGTTTAGAAGGTAATTTCATCATGAAGCAGAATGAAAAAATTTATGCTCAATTATGTACACATACTCATAAATATCAATTAAATACTTTCAAATTAACTTTCCTTTCGCTGGGGAAGTTGTATGACACGACAAAGACTAGAAATAATTAAAACTATTAGTTTTTTATTCCAATTTTCAATTATAGTTCAGCTAGATCAAATGTTGCATGACGAATTTTAAAGTAGCAGACCCATGGGCTCTAAAAAAAAGCAAAATCTCACACCACTAAAAAATACATATTCCACAGACAAGAAGAAATATTATTTTTTATGCATGTCTAGGTTAAAGGTTAAATCTTGGTGCATAGTTTTATGAAGTATTTTCTATGTAAATGTATTTCCTTATAGGCATATTCCACAATATACTTACATATAACAAAAAGATGTGCAAAGTTGAATATTGTAAATATAATTGTTAATTTTATTGATGGTATTTAAATATTGGTTCCTATATACTAAGTATAAGATCATTAGTTACTATATTATTAAGTATTTACTAGTGTTGAGACGCGGTTCAGACCCGATTTTTTTCGGTCTCAATTTCTGGACCGATTTTTTGGTCTAATATATTATAACCAATTTTTTTTTCTACATCAACTGTCATTCATTTTTTTCAAAAAATCGCAAAAGTACACGATAACTCCTAGAACAAATACTCTATATGTAAGTATAAGAGGGAACGGGATCATAATTAATCCGAGCTATCTCTGCTTAAACTTTGTATTACGTCATTGTACTTGAAAAAAAAACATATGATGGCATGTTCTAAACAATTTATTTGTAAATGGGTCTAGACTAATTTTTTTTGGGACCAAATTAAACCGAATTTTTGTCTTTGTACCAAACTAAACCGAATTTTGCTTTGGACCGATCTAGAGGGAGCTTTTTTTTTGGACCTATCTACACCGAATTTTCATATAAGACTGGTACACCTCGAGCTTTTTTGTTTGGCCGAATTGGTTCGGCCAAACAAAAATATAACGGTCTCAGACCGGTCTAGGATTTCCAGACCGAACCCCAACACTAATATTTACTTTAGTTATTTACAGGGGTTGCCATACTTTCAGGAGAGGTTTAGTATTAGAGATGGAATATATTGTTCACTTCCTTTTTGTTAACACGGTTTCTTGGTTTACACGTGTTAGACGGTTTTGTGTGTGTGTTACTTACGAATAATTTTGGTCCACTCTAGGGACAAACATCAACCTTTAAGTTGATTAAGAGCCTGTTGTTGACCGAAATCTATTTCTATATTTACCTCCTTCTCTATGTCTTTTCCTTCTAGATCTCTCTGTATTTTAACACAACATTTGTATTACGAATACTTTTCATTTCTAAGTTATAATAATTTAATATCAAGTTGCATCACCTCAGGATCATCTATGAATAAGCATCAGTGTGGAACCGATTAATTTATGTTAATCAATAGAAAACCAATAACTTTCATAAATACAAAATTTAATTGTCATTGTATTAATATGTATATGCAATGATTGTGGATATTGTCCACCATGAAAGTAAATGTAAATATATACATGAATACCTATTTTATGTATATAATTTTTACTATATATGTTTGTGGTATTTAATTGTGAAGCTTTGATCTAATATCATTATCATACAGCCTAACAAAAGAATGATTAATATATAGACATAAATTACATTGTTTCATTCTAAATATATTTTTAATCCTTAAAAAGTTTGTGGTGTGAAGACACAGGGGCGGGCGTCCGTAGGATTATATGTATAAATGTTTACTATATTTAGCTAGTTAGAAAAAGTTAAACTTTATGGAAAAAATTCAAAAATCCATACCTATTCTCAAAAAATTTCAAAAATCCATACCTATTCTCAAAAAATTAATTTTTTTGGAAAAAAAATTCAAAAATCAAAAACTGTTCACAAAAAGTGAAGTTTAAATTTTTTGGAAAAAAAAATTCAATGTTAAATTATACTCAGACATGAATATTCTCAAAAAAATTAACTTTTCGGGAAAAGTTTCAGAATCAATAGCTATTCTCATAAAATTGAATTTTTTAGAAAAAAAATTCAAAAATTTACTTTTAAATATTAAATTTTTTGTAGAAAAATGTCAAAAATCAATAGCTATTCTGAAAAAATTAATTGTTTGGAAAAATAATTCAAAAATCAAAAACTGTTCACAAGAAGTGAAATTTAAAATTTTTTCGAAAAAAACTTATTAATTAAATTATCCCTTAAACATATGGCTATTCTCAAAAAAAAAAAAATTTTGGAAAAATTCTATAATCTTAAGAAACTTAATTTTTTTGGAAAAAAAAATTCTAAAATTTTCTTTAAAATATAAAATTTTTCGTAGAAAAGTCTCAAAAATTCATAGCTAATCTTAGAAAATTAACTTATTTATTAGAATTTGAAAAATTCTATCAAATTTTTAATTTTCTAATAAGATTCAAATTTTTTTTTTTTGGGAGTGGAATACAAACCATTCAGCCCTCCCCTAGCCCCTGAGGCACACCACACATTTTGTTTCTTTATTACAAATATTTATCAAAAAGTTTATTTTATTTTGTTAATTTATAGTTATTATTTATGTAATATTTTAATACAGGACCATGGAAACTTAATAATTATTTTAGTTTATTGGCCTTATAAGCATATTAATTATTGCAGTATGAAATAATTTATATATATTAAATTATTAAATATTAAATTTGATTCTTAATTACATATTCTCATCCCTGAAAAAATACTTATATACCAACATAAATGAAAATATATGATAATGAAAGAAAGAGCGTAGGTTTTTTTGTAGTTCCTACCTGAACATATTTTATTAAAGCTGTCATCATTTTTTTTTTATTATGATTTTTTCTAAAGCCCAAGACGTGTTTATCAATATTATGGATAATATTAATGATATTTTATCATATTTAAATGGTTTTTTGATTACTTTTGTAACTGTCTATCTTACAAAGATCTAAGCATCTAATCTAATAAATACATATGAAAAATATATATTAAAGCTGGTTTTCCTGAACATGTGAGCAAGAGAAGAATGAGAGATCGAAATACTAAGTATTAGTGCTCAAGAGTTAAATATTGGGGGCAAACATGTCGGAGAAATGAGGTAAGTAATTGAAGATTAAGAAGTAGTCCGTGTTATCACAAGTCTCTTGAGGACTCGAAAAGAAAGGATCATCCTCTTCACCAGAGGCGTTACTAGCTTTCATCATTCGGGATAGAGGGGGGGGGAAGGGCTTAGCCCCAAAAATTATCAACAAAGTAGAAAATTGGTTATACAAATAGGTTTATTTTATAAAACTAGCAGAGAGTGCACGTGCTACAGGTCTATATAGAAGGGAGTCGAAACAAAGAATGAAGGTAGAAGAAAAGAGACGGAAAGAGGGATACAAAAATAAAAACTAACTAGTTCTTATTAGGAGTGGACCGGACCGAGTCTTCATTCCTAAATTATAACTAATATGTACAACACTAAGTTGACCTGTAATAACAAT
Organism: Lepeophtheirus salmonis; assembly: GCF_016086655.4. Classification (NCBI taxonomy): domain Eukaryota; kingdom Metazoa; phylum Arthropoda; class Copepoda; order Siphonostomatoida; family Caligidae; genus Lepeophtheirus; species Lepeophtheirus salmonis. The sequence continues at coordinate 40,996,526 of NC_052137.2, forward strand.
AGTGTTGGACTCGAGTTAAACGATTGAATATGATTAATTGAATATTGAGTCGAGTCGAGTGTAAGCTTTTGAGTATTGAGTCAATTCGAGCTGGATTAAAGACATTTGGCAAAAAAAAAATTAAGTCAGTTTATGGTAGTCGATTATTAGTCAAACAATTTAGATAATTCCTGCGGCGAATTGAACACATAGGGGATATATTTGGGCGGTGAGTTTTAGTTTGGAGACTTCTAATCTACAACAATGTAGTATGAAAAATAGAAATAATATTTTTTTTTTTTTGGAAAATTAACAAAGCAGAAAAACTTGGGGGCAATTGGGCAAAAGAAAATGTTTGATAACGAAATTTATATTGAACTACTCATTAAAAATGTAGAAATAATTGAAGGTGGGATTAATCTATACTTGAATATATGGAGTTATGATCAAATTTGAATTTCGTCGAATTTTTCATATGATATTTAAAGGAAGTTCGATTAATTTTTGGAAAATTGTTGACGTAAGACATGACGATTTTTCTTTGAGATCGTGTAATACTCGAATACAAGAAAATGTATTACTAAATAAAAGTTGACTTATGTACACCATAAAGGGAGGTCCACAGAGTTAAAAATAATTTTTTGGGGGCAAAGAGATATTGTTTTTTAAACTATTAATTTAAAAATATTAAATGAATTTGAAAAAAAAAAAATCAAAAATCGGCAGGTGTTAAAAAAAATTTCAAATATAAAATTTGATAGAATATTTTTTTTAAATCCATAGCTATTCATAGAAAATTAAGATTTTTGAAAGATTAAATTAAGTTGCAAACATTTAATTTTCTAATAAAAAGCAAACATTCTTTATTTTGGGTGGGGGCCCATAGGATTTCCATCATATCCCCTGCGGACGCCCTGAATATACTCATTATTTGCTTTAATATTATACATACTTTTATTTAGGTATTGTATACATTAAAGTGTTTCATTTTTAATGTTGATCTCTTTTGAAACCGAGTAACTTGAAATGTGGGTTCGATCTTTATTTAGGACGTCAGATGGCAGTCCTGTTCAGTTCAGTATTGTTACAGTCCATTTCAGTACTAAAACGGATAAGGCTTGGTCCTGGGTGACGGCATCCAGCTTTATTTCTTCTATTTAATCAGTTGTAGTTCTGACTGTCCGAAGGACCGGTCCCAAGAACTGATAAGACTGATTTTAATACTGGACTGGACTAAATAAGTAAGGACGGACACAACACTACCTTCAAGCAATATTTGCAATTGTAAGAGTGAGTGCTGTAACCAGATTTATATCCAAGGAGAGTGGTTTTATATTATATGAAAAGTCTGGTCTATCACTAGGTTTTTTTTTGTGATTTAGATGACATTTATATATACTAATTTTTGAAATACTTTTTTTTACTTTTTTTTTCTACCAGCGGCGATAAACAAAGCCTATACAGGTAGACTTATATTTAGTGTTTATAAAATATAAGAATGAATCATTTAAAATACGAATATTAAAATTTTTTAAATAACATGTCAGTGCTAAGAAAAAACAGACATAATAAACACAATTGTAAATATTTTGTGTGACAGGTATAGATATATATATATACCTGTCATGCAAAAAATAATTAACTAAAAATTGCTTGAGGTCAGCCTCACTTCCCTGGCGAAAGCAAAAAGATATTGTATTTCAAAGACTGGTCGATCCGTAATAAAAACTATGCTTAAAGATGTCAATCGTTGGTTTTGGTAGGTAGATTTTAGAGTGGAGAGACTCGTTTTGGGGAAGAAATTGTCTTTATTTATTATTTAGGGTGGAAGATATATTTTTATGTTTTTTTTTAAATTTTTGTGGAGCGTAATTATATCTTTGATTGCACGTCTATGAGACAAAGTGATTTTGCATTCATAATTATCTGTATCTCCCAATGAACGAAAAAACGACACAAACCTGGCTTTCACCTTTTCTAAGGGCTTAATCAAGTAGTTTCGTGAAGGATTCTAGATCTCCATACATTAAAATAGGGAGGACAAAAAGCTCTAATTTCTACTGAGCGTGTTGTCGACTAAGAGACACGTCACTCTATTAATATCTTTAAAATTGAGACCTCAAGCTCATTGAAAAAACTAATTTTTCAAATTTTTGATGGTTTGCCATTGGAGGACAACACTGTTAAACATATCATATCATACTATTAAAAACGGTACACACTAGTCTACAATACATCTTCATTCATAAATATATCTTGTTTGAGGAAGTAGTTTGAAAGAAAAAAATAAATACAGATTAGTGTTCCTTTTTGTATGCCATTTTGATCACAATATTAATAAGTCATCTTATTAATTAATTACTAATAATTATAGTAAATTTATTTTCACGGATGATTAGGCATGAATCTTGCAAAGTTTGATTGGTTTTTTATGCTTCTTGATGAAGCATATATTTACTCATATGTACTATTTCTAAGTACGTATACCTAGATAGGGGTTTCACGCAATGTTCAAGTAACAAAGAACCTAAGTAAACCATTAGTTAGGAGGGCCAGTCAAGGAAATGAATTACAAATGCAAATTAAATTGTCTTACTAAATACATACATACATTTGCGACCATTGTTTGCAGTTGAATACTTCTCACGCTATGTTCCTTTAAGGAACGGAACTCTAAATATTATAGCCTCTTCGTAACTCTGTGGTTGTCTCTCTTCATCAGTTTGCTGTAATACATGAGTCTATATATATATATATTACTTGAATTGCTCAAACCATAAAAACTTTTGTCCATGAAGGATTGTAGATATATTTAAACTCCGTTGATGATTGAAATTAAAATGATGCAAGCACCATTTTGTGTTGAGCCAGTTCTTTAACAAAGCAATCAAGTGTCACATCATTATGATTGAATTGACCTCCCTTCAATATGTCTATTTTATCAACCACCAAAAGGTCATATTTGTAATTTGTAACATGTACGCACATACAAATCAATATGAGAAGGGCACATGTTGTATTAAAGAATATTTTCTTTAAAAACCATAAATTGACTTCCATATTGGGGAGAAAAAAATCACGTTTCAAAGTCTACAGTTTGATTGATGTCTGAGGAAAAAATTGAGTTTCCATTCATATGTACATAAAATACATGTTGTGATGTCTGTAGAAGTTGCGACTTGTACAAGGTAATTGTACAATTTGCAATTTCTTTGTACTGAAAGGCATTATTGAATTACATCTCTGGTACTTCTTAAACTTAAGTATAGCTTGATACAATCATTGCATTTTTGTCAATTAAAATTACATGTTTATTATGTAATTATAAGATATACTACTGTGGGTTTTTAAACTTTACAACGTGCCATGGATTTTTATATTTTAGTCATTCGTTCTAACCACAAATTACACTACTAATAAATATATTATCTATAAGAGACAAAGTGATTGCATTATTCTCATCTCAAGTACTGTAAATCCTTCTTTTAAAATGATTCATCTCACTTTTTGGTTTTAACTTGTACAATTTACTTATAAAAATTAGAACTTGTACACAATATATATATAAAATCAAACTATCAAATAATTCTAACAAAATACTGGAGTAAAAATTAGTGATGTGACGATTAATTGAAATTGGGAATGGACATCGCAGAAATAATGTTTAATTTGTGATTGCAATTATAATGCATTATTATTTATTACTAATATTTATATATTTATTATTTTTTAAGTCATCAAAAATAAAAAAAATAATACCCAACGAAGGAATTTTTGTTATTAACTAGAAAAATTAATAATTGAAATTAAATTTAGTTTTATAAAACTTTTTATTACAAATAATTTAATTTTCTCTGAATACCTATGTATTTTTTCTCCAAAAATTAATATATTTTTTTTAAATCTTAAATTAAAAATTTTGTTTTTGAAATCTGCTGGGGTTTTTAAACTTTTTTTCCAATTTTTTTATGAACAGCCGTCGATCTAAGAATTTTTTTCTAAAAATTTTATTTTTTTTCAAAAAGTCGTATTTTGAAAATAACAATTTTGAAACTTTTATTTTATTTTTTCTAATCAACTGTAGGTTTTGGAAACTATTTAGAAAAAAAATTAATTTTTGGTCATTAACTATTGATTTTGGGGGATTTTTTTTTTTTTAACAATTGTGGTTTTTCAGAATTTGTATACAAAAAATATTATTTTTTTCCAATTTTTCCGAGAATTTTTTTTTTTTTTTCAGAATAACCATTGCTTTTTTCAATTTTTTTCCAAACAGTTTATTGTTTTGTGAATTTTCGAAAAAAATATTATTATCAAATTGTATATTTGAAATCTTTTAAAAAAATGTAATATTTGAATTTTTGAAACTTAAAAAAAAAATGTAATATTTGAATTTTTGAAATTAAAAAAAAAAATTTAATATTTGAATTTTTGAAATTTAAAAAAAAGTGTAATATTTGAATTTTTTTCAAATCAGTTTTAAATTTTTGATTTTTTTTCTCAAAAAATTCCCCCCCCTCCCAAAAAAAATGAAATAAATATCCTGTGGACGCTTCTGATAGCAAATTTGTATTTTTTAACTATTATTTCAAGTATTAAAGAATCGGAATAGGCATTGCGAATTTATACTAGAATTGTATCAGAATTGGGGTTTTTTTTTCTCGTCCCATCACTAGTTACATCACTATTTCATGAGAAAATCTACTTTAATTCTACGTACATTGACCTTTATATGAACGATAAGAATTAATCATCTTTTTTATATCTCATAATATCTACTTATGAAACAGTGATTAAAATAAGTGATTCGATTTCAATACTAAAGGTAAAACACTCCTTCAAATAATATAACAAAGTATTTGAATACCTTTTTAATCTCAAACCCTCCACATTTGAACATACTAATTAAATGCAGGTACTATCTTATCCTTTAATTTATTAAAATATTATATTTTGCTTACAATGTATCAATATTCAGTTTCTATTGAAATTGTAGAAATAAAGATTGAATGCAATTAAAAAATAAAACCTACAAAATCTTCTCAATAGTTATTTTAGTGAAGCAACGGGGAAAGAATAAACTATGACTCATTGCCTGATTGAACCTTTCCTATTGTCCGTATCGTTTTATGTGAATTTTGTGGAGTATGATTTCATAGCCTGACAGTGTTTCTAATACTCAGCCAAGAATTGTCCTAAAGGCTCTTTCAAAAACTATACGGGTAATTGGAAAGGGATCAAGGGGCATGGCTCTACTTTTCCCGTTACTTTACCAAAAATTGGCCTAATATGTTGATATGTCAAATTATCTCTGAGCAAAAATTTCAAATGAAATGAATAACTCAGAGTAATTTTTATGAAAATGAAGTTTGCTAGACCTAAAAGAGTAAGCAGGACAATATTATTTATCTAGTGACACAAAGCAGGGATGCCAAACAGAATTTTATAATATCGTTAGACTCCTCCCTAAAATTCCCAAGAATCAGCAGTAAAATCCCAAGAATAAAATAATATCTTACTGAATAAAAAATACAATTTCACACCACTCACCTTGAATCATTTATATTTCATGGTTTCTAGGACAATTGGTTGCAAACATTTTTGCCGAATGTACAGGGTGGACAAGGTTAATCCGGAATAACTTTAACGGCTAATTATGAGACTTGTATAAGAGATAGAAAGATAATTTTTTATACATTTGAAAGCCACATTAAATTTAAAATGATTATTTATAATAAAAGCCTTTGTTCTCAATCACGATCTCTACACCGCGACTGAATGCCTTGCATGTCTTTGCTACATCGTGCGGATCTATGTTCTTCATTATATTGACTATTGGTGCCTTCAAGTCTTCAACTGAGTCATAATAATTCTTGCAGATGATCCTCTCTACCCTACCCCACAAGTAAAACCACAGGGATTTAGGTCTTGGCTGTTGGCTGGCTAATAAAATAGAGGTCCTAGATCTGGTCCATTTTTTACTAAGATCTCTTGGACAATCTCGGCCTTATGAGGTAGTGATGAGTCCTACTAGAATATATATGGCTTCCCATCAGTGACTTCTTCATCGATGGGATGATCATGTCCTTGAGAACGTCATTGTAGACCTCCTTAGTTACTTTCTGGTCCTCTTGGAAGAAGTTGGGGGCAGAACTTACTCCTCCGTACTGATGACCGTCAGGACCATAATTGAAGCTAGATTCTATGTTTTCATGACTGGTTGGACCTCTTCAGGGTGCGGACATATCCATCTATCGTTTTTACGATTCTGCTTGGCGTGAATAAGAATCCTGCCTTTGCTTATTCTGTCTACCTTATTCTGCTCTGTTAGCAGATGCATTGAGGCTCTGACTAGAGACAAAAATGCATGTCAATCCTGAGTGCATTTTTGATGATCACTTTGCTCACGTCGGAGTCCTTGGCCAGCCTAGCAATTGGTGTATCTGAATGAGTATCAATTGATCGTTTCAAGCCAGTTATCAACCTTTTAGTTTGGATATAATGAGATATTCTTGAATGAGCTGCTCTCTAAGTTTTTCCCTTCACATCAAAGGCCTTGATCATGTCATAAACTGTTGATTTTGGATATTTGAAGAAGGAAATTATCTCCTATGCAGATTGTCCCGCAAGGCGAGCTTCGATGATGGAAATTCTCCTGACTATTCCATGCTTGAACGACGAGATACTCAAAAAGTCTATTGTTAAATTCGACAGCTAACACATTTAGCTTGTAATAAGTATTAAACATTTTATCACAAACCCTCTCCAATACTCACAATTAGCCATTAAAGTTATTCTGGATTTACCTGGTCCACCTTGTACATTTCACTGAACGGACAATTTACCATATTTACTTTTTGCCGAACGACATTTCGCTGAAGTACTGATTTTATTTATATTTAGTTTGTTTATGTTAAAATTCTAAACTAAAACGATCTACTATAAATTATAAACATATCATTAGTAAATCTCTATTGTAAAAGCTCCTTGTATACAATATTTTTTGTTATTTTTTTGTCCATTTGATGTAAATTTATGTAATCAAATCTGCAACCCTTTTTAACACTCTTGAAAATGCGACATATAATTGATCATGTGAAAATACTGATTTTTTGGTAAATATAAAGGATTTTTTTTTCAAATGTTTGACCTATTGATTTATTTATTGTCACTGCCATCGCTAACTTAATTAGGAACAATTTTCTTATAAATGAAAATAGAAACTCATGGCCACCAGAAGTAAGGGTTATTTATGGCATAAGTACAATTATTATATAAGATGTTCCTTATTCAACCTTAATGAAGATACATTCTCAGACTAACACACTAATCCTCTTTTTCCCCTTTTTAATTCGTATTTAAATCATAATTCCCCTTCTTCTGCTTGTGCAATAATTTGTTTTTTGGATTTTTCATTTTTTGGATATATTTTCAAATCGACAACACATACCTTATTAAAACTTTTGGGACACCAGAAATCGATTTAGTTTTATATTATAAAAATCGACTTATTAGAAAAAAAAAACAAATAAAAACTTGCCCTCCAGAGCCTAGGAATCAGGTCTGATCAGAAGTATTTGTCTCCATTTTTGAAATAAATGGGTTTTTATGATTGTTTTTCCAAGCGGGACATATATCAGACATACACATAAATTATTTTAATAGTATGTAGGATATGTGATTTTATTTAATTCAATGTAATATAATATAATTTATGAATAATCCATCATATCTAATGATAATTAATTTATAATAGATAAGTGATTAGCACTTCTTATATTGGAATTTTTGTCGTGTTTGTTTATAACTTAAATTATCTAAAGTACTTCAATGATAAAGAGTCAAACTACATTGAAACTTTATACCAATGTGATGTATTTATGTAATGATCATTAATGTATATATTTAATAGAAAAAATGTTTTCCCACAAAAGAGTGCACATTAATTTAACTTATATGAAATATAGCAAGTATAATACTTATTTACAATACTATCGTTTTAAAATGAATTAAAATATGCAATTAACAATTCTTATAACGGTACTTCGGAGAAATGTCCGTTCGGCAAATTGTCCTTCGGCGAAATGTCATACCCAAAATTATTCTCCCGCAAAAATATTTCCGACCAAAAGTTTTTCTCGAAATATCATATATTTCTTCACTTTAATAACATCTCCTGATAAGTATTTAGAACTTTCTTTATCCATTTTAAGCCTATCTTTGAATCGTTGATGAACATTCTTCCCCTGTTCAAATTTTGTTTTTCAGGGTCTAAGAGTCAGCCAGATCGATCACGTTCCATCCATCTTTCTTATTTATTAATTATTTAGTTAAAATCAGACGTAACCAGAAGAAATGGAAAACAATTAAGCGTCTAGTAAACTCATAGCGTTTTATATAAATAAAGTTTGACGATACAACTAATATAATCAAACAAAAGTAATCAATTATTGTTGCATGTATGAAATCCCAAGATATCGTCTTTTTGATACAAATCATCCATACCGTAACGTTAATTTTTTTAAATCTTTGGATAACCCTCAAGTAGGAGTATGTCAGGGGCGTCTGCATGTTTTTTGGGGTAGGCCTTAGTTTTTTGAATTTCTAGGAAAAAAAATCAAAAATTAAATTTCAAATAATAAATGCTTAAAATAAAAACAAATATTCAATGTTTCAAAAGAAAATTTCATCCCTTGCTATTCACAGATAACTTAATTTTTTGGAATTTTTTTTCGAAAATCTACTGCTGTTCAGAAAAAAATTAAATTTTGGAAAAATATTTCACAAATAAAATTTCAAAATACTAAATTTTTTCAAAATAGAATTCAAAAGCTAAAATTTTTGGAGAAAAATTTCAAAAATCTACAGCTACTCACGGAAAATTGATTTTTTTGGAAGCAAATTTGGAAATTTCTGGAAAATATATATTTAAAAAAAAAATTAAATGTCAAGTATTAAATTTTCTACTAAAAAGTAAAAATTCCTTAACTTGAGGGGTGCTACAGTCTTTTCAGCCCCCCCTCCTCCTGGGGACGCTTCCGTATCTCTGATTATGACGTCTTATCAAATCATTTTTAGAACCAAATAACATTTAATTTCTTAATACATAATATTATACATTATCCAATTTACAGAAATCCAAGGATTTGACTCTTAATTAAAAAATAAACTAAATAATATTCTGTATAACCTCATTACAAGATTAATATTTTGCTGTCAAATCAACAAACTATGTTATTAACAGGAACATTTATTTTGAAGAAGTAATCAGGAAATTTACCATTAATAATAAGAAGCATATTACCAGTAATTATATTGTTATTCAATTAAACGTGTCTATATAATCATCATACCTAATTGAACAATTTGATGACGTTGAAGAATTTATGTTCCATTTATTTTTCTATAAATAAAAACATTTGTATAACTATCCTATTGTATAATAATATTTAAGATAAACATCTCCAATGGGTTTCTCCCTTGGGAATGTAATTTAGGTATTGTTTCAAAATGAAGAAATTATTCAGGAAGACATTCATTGATTGTTAAAACCATCACTAATAAAGAATCAAATTGTGCGATAAATAATGACAATTATTATATGTAGTAATAATTACTTAACAATATCTTTTGTTGTATATAAAAACATAAATATGGTCGTATGTTTTCACGTTTGAGTGAACACATAAGTTTGAATTCTCAAGCATAACAATTGGATTATAATATTTACATACACGGTTTCAAACCAAAATGATTGTTTAAATATTATTATAGCTTGTCTATTGTTCTAACATTATGTAGATATATAAAGGTAAATACTTTGTGCTTGAAATGAAATGAATTGAATTGACTTTGTGCCCCCATTGTGTTATGAATAATTTTAAAAATGTCTTTCCTTATCTTTTAACTTTTAAAACTACCTATTCATTAGGATGAAGTAACAAATGATGATTCATCATGCTTAATAAATGAATTGTCTTCAGTGTTGATATATTGTTTGAGTATTCGATACTTCATGATTATACATAAGGAGACAATATGGTTAAAATAAAAAGTAAAAAAAAAAAAACTTTGTACATGAATGATGTTTCAATTATGAAATGCGCAAGGGATGAAAATAGTGCAATTATTGAATTTTAGATGCATCAGAATTAGAAATGAGAAAAAAAAATTCTTGATTGATATACATAACGCTTCTTTCCCTTATAGTCTCTTTACTAAGCCCTTTAACAGTCATTATGTGTTCTAATTCGAAGTCTGAATCTTTAGATTACTTTAAATTAAAGCCATTTCCATTTCTATGAACAAAACAGGGTTTTTTAAATTTTTAAATCGACCATAACCGAAGATTTTGGGATTTTTATTCCATCAAGAATTTAAGATTTGCTTAGAAATTGATATTTTTTGAGAGTTCAAAGTAACTAACTGGTTAGTTTTGATGATGTTTATAAAATAAAAAAATAGTTTTTTCTAAATACGAGAGTCGCCCCTAAAGTACCCGATCCAACAAAGAAAACATAGACTTTTCGGAATAAAAAAAGATGTATTTTTCGAAATAATATTCTTTCAGATCTCTACACTTTCAAAAAAAGTTGATGTTCACAAAAATTATGTTTTTTGTTTTGTTTTTTACGTGAAACTTTGTTAAACACTCAATTGAAACTTCTTTTGTACACTTTTTTGGCCAAGTGTGACCAAATGCAGAACGTATCTTGCACACAGCTTTCTCAAGGCCAAACTTTCCGATAATAGGGGATGTACCGACCTTTTTGAAATGTCTGCTAGCTTGTACACATTTATTCGACGATCCTCCAGTGCCACTTTGTAGATTTTCTTTACAATTTATAGAGTTGTCACTTCCGTCAGACAACTGCTGTCATGCTACATAAATTCATTTACAAAGTTCATTATAGATGGCTGCCTAACAAATACTAACCAAATTGGCCCTTCAAACTTGAAAAATATACTTTATAGATTGTACATTTTTAGTGCAATTATTTTTTAAACAACTACCGCTATCTTTTAATCAGGGCTGCTAATTATAGAACATCCTCGTATCATCTAGTGATGAAAATTATGTTTATACTAAAAAACTTAAAATCAACATGGTAAATAGGACAATTTGAAGAATGTCATGAAGTTACATTATATCAGATACAATCAGCTGTGACAAGGCAGAATAGAAAAGCAAGGTTAATAGAATTAACCGATTAGACCCTCATGTAATCGGGCTTACTAGAATTTCCAATTTTTATGTATCGAGGGACTGCTAAGCATGACTGGCAGATTTTGACAAACCACGCAACCAATAATTGTCTATGACGTCATTATTGCCATAATTTTCAACTTCATGTATTGTACAGACTACTGGGCAAGAAAAACAGATTATGACAAAACACACAATCCCTCATACACTATGACGTCGGATTAAATAGAGTGGTGGAAGTCAAACATCAGTCGTACATACGTTATAATATAACCTTATATTTCTATTATCCTTTGGGGGGTTGGGGGAGTAATAAACAAGGACATTAGCAAGTACTACTCTGAATTTGATCCTAAATTTTACTTTGAGCCCACCAAGGACTTTCAATCATAACTCTGCCACAAATTGTCAAGGGTACTCTGCGTCTTTAATGAGCGTACACAAATGCTCTATGAGATATTGAATATAAATCAGTGTACTGAAAAAGAAAGTTCAATAATCAGAAGTTAAATAATAATAATGACAACAGATGAGGAGGTGAATTTTCATTCTTCAAATTACCAATAAAAAAACCAGGGGAGCTTAAAAATGACCACAATTTAGATCAGTAGTAACATCACAAAATTTAGATTTGTAATTTTTCGAAAAGCATGTTGAGTTAGCACTTTTTCGATGAGGCAATTCGTTCGCAGCAATGGAAGCTCATCACTCATCAAGTCGTTAAGTATCAATTAGTTATATAATTTATTTGTTTCATGAAGTTTTTAAGCCAAAAAGTCGTCAAACTGCTCAAATCGATGGTTCCCAAACTCCTCTAACAAATTTGAGTTTTTTTTTAATTATTCTACGGTATACATCTACTAACATACAAAAGTCAATGAATACTACCAAAGAATGTGTTAAATTTTGACATCATAAACTTTGTCATCCATCATACATATATGATGCTGTTTATACATGCATTTGAATCTATGGTAATATATACCGAAAGATGAAGAAATATGGCATTCTAAGGTTCATTGTAGATAAAACTTTTCATAAAAGGCTTCATTGTTTGAAATATGAGACTCTAATTAGATAAAAAGAAAAGAAAATTTGTTAAAAACAGAAGTTGTATATTTATGAAAAACAAATGAAACCACTTCACTTCATAAAAAACAAAACAAAAACTATTTTTTACTGGTTATTTTGTAGTCATTTTTATTAATTAATTAATATAAAGAAGCTCATTAGAATAAGACAAAACCATTTACTGTCATATTAGTTAGTAAATAATAATTCAAAAAAAAAACCTTGATAACTATTTTTTATTTGATATTTTCCTTTACTCATTAGTTTAGCTAATTAAAAAAAAATAAAAAGCTTATAACTCTTATAAAAGTAATAACTATAAATTCTATGACAAATTTTTTTTTCATAAATTATATTATTTATAATATGGAAATAAATAATTTGTTATAGACTTTATCAAAAGTGGAGAAGGCGAATGTTTACATGCATGAAAGACGTTGTAAATCGTCTTCTTCGATGCCCTAGTCTGCTTCTCGATGACCTTTTTGGGACAATTCCGCGAAGAAGAGCACTTCTCAATACTTTTCTCGTAGTGTGTACTCATGGTGGTGACTAGGACAATGTTTAACTTAGCAATCGACAGCTAATTATATGTTCTACAACATTATTCATAGAGAAACTGTAAAAAAATGACTCTCAACCTATCAAAATTGGCATAATAGACATGGAGTAAATAATAACGGTTTGGCCTTGTAATATGGAATTGTTCTGAATGTATTTTTATTTTATTTTTTGATTACATATTTTAACTAGAATGGGCACTCAATGGACTGCAAAACCTCTGCCAAAAATCAAATTGAGTTATGTATATGGTTGATTATACTTTTTTTTGCGTTTTGTGTTAACTTAACATTGATCTCTTAATGTACTGATCATATATAATTCATACCTAGTTTGATCAAAATCGATCAGTAATTTTTGCCGTAATCTTTGTGACTAGCAAACAAAGAAACAGGGGCAAAAATATAATCTCCGTTCAACTTCGTTGATGAGGTAAGTATAAAATAATTTTAATACCTTCTAAATTTAAACCATATGTATTTCATAATTAATTATCTCAATAATTACAAGTTTACCTACTAGATTTTTATCAAAGGGATCTATCGAAACAAGAGGACAAACTGGCATTAGCCCCCATTCCGTCCCGAATAATACTATACAACAAAATTCTTGTGAATTCTTAATGAATAATAACAATTGATAAAAAACGTTCCAGCATGCAAAAGATTTATTCAATGATCTGTAATAGAGTTCCTACAAAATGTGTCTAATCATCCAAAAATCAAGTAAATTGAAGCATCATATATAGAAGCGAATGTTTTTGCAATTGATTTATATTACAGCTAAAAATATTGAATAAAGCTTATATTACAAATAAAAAATATTTTCCTTAAAAAAAAGTTTCCTTGTGATTGATTTTTTTTGGTTTAACTTTAAACTTTCGTATAGAATATTAAACAAATAAGCAAAGTAAATTTGCACGAAAATTTTCGAAATTAAATATAATTAACGATTTTTTGACAAATTGTAAAAAGTATTGGATATTTTATAGGTAGGGAAAGGTCAGAAATTAACTATAAATAAGTCCATTAGAATACATACATCGAATCAAAACATACTAATCAAATTTATTGATTATCAAGCACGTGTCATATAAATGAAATATTTTTTTAAATTAAAAGGGCTTAAATATAGTCTAAATATATGACTTATATCTATTGTTTTACAAAAAAAAATAACACATTTTCCAAACAATAAGCAGTAAACAACGCCTTTATGTAGGCTTGTGAGACCTTCAAATAGAAATAATGACAATGAATTAATATACATATATATCTTTTCATCAATGATGTATCAGGTGTAAGTAAACGTTGCTATTGCTTAGATATATTGATTTTTAAATCAATTGTTATGTGATACGTATGTGATGTAAAATTACTCATGAATGTATCCACATTAAACGGGTTTAATTTTCAACTTGTTTCAAATTTTGATTATGACTAGTTATGATAATTGTCCGACATAGTTATTTTTAGGTAGCAAGTCTCGATTAAATTATAAAAGGGGCAAAACTCTTTGCATGGTGAATATAAACACAATTTTTCTTGCATTCAATAATTTTGATCGACATATTTTATTAAATAAAAAGTGTTTAGTTTTCTTTTTAAATTAAATTGTCCTATGCTAAACAAAAGAGTAAAAAAAAAAATCTATTTTGCAAAGGTAAATTTCATAACATAACCTTTCCGCACTAGTCATAATGGATATTCGAAAAAAATTGAAAATCGAACCGGTCTAATCCCCATATAGTCTGTATATAATTGAGTCTTTTCATTTTAGTTTTTACTCCATTGATGTTACGATATTTTCTGTTACACATTGTTTTATAAAATTTAAAGATACATATTTGAATGAAAATTACAAAGATATTTGCCATGAATAGTGTGGATTTAAAATCCCATCGTCACTGTCTTCACTTTAATCACTACTATCGTCATCTTCATCAGCATGCACTCAAAGAAAAAATACAAAGGAAAAATTATTTCATTAAGATCATTTTCTAACCAATGTTATAGATTTACCAGTTTTAAAATGGTGATAAAATGTCATTTTGATGTATGTGGCATTAGTAGGGCATTTAGTTGGACAAAATTCAGGCATGATAATTTTCAGTTTTTAAACTGAATTTAGCCTTTATTTGTAACATATAAACAGTTTTGTTTATTTTAGCCATTTATAAGAGAAAATTTTCAACCTGTCGCACTTTCAGATTTTTTTTGGAAAATTTTTGTACCTACAAAATTTTGTTTGGCAAACATGCAAATCGTAACTTGCCTGTTGCGCTATCTTCCAGGAAGAGATCTGCCTCTGTGCGAACAACAACTAAAGATTTCGGGGAAGAATCGGCCTCAAACCACACCAAATGGTAGTAACCATTTAGATCCTTCCAGCCATACTCTTGGGGAGATAATTCTGCTTGGGTCGATCTAGTTGCAGTAAGCCACCGTCTTGCAGTTAAATGAGTGCGACGTATCTTTTGGAGTACTTATCTTGAATATGGCGGTAAAGAACTACCATCCAACTTCTGTACACATGTGATTCTTTCATCAACTTTCTTTGGTACAAAATACTGGAACGCCACTTCATTTACAGATATCATTCTCTTCTTGGTGTACAGGGTGCGTGGACAAAATCTGTAACATTTTAAAGACAATATTACTCAACTAGGTGATGTCTGATCAGTCTGTTTTTAGTGCTAAAATTTTTCCCGGGTCATAGGCTTCAGTTATTGTGCACCAATTGTAGCAATAGCATCATTTTAAGTGCCCAAGAAAAGTCATAATATTCAATGAGAGAGATCGTAGGTGCACTGCTATTCCGATTATGCTTAGTGATCACATGAAATTAAGCAATGCTGACATCTTTGGCCTTCTGTCAATGTCTCAGGAAGCAGCTGGAGGAATCATCGGACCCGATGGACGTTGTTGACAGGAAGAAGAAGGAGGAGAAGAGCACCAGGATTGTCCAGGACGTCCCCAGGGTCATGAAGATCAAGTTTCCGGCCACTGTCATGGTCTTTGGGGTCGTGTCGAGTGAGGGGCATGTTATGCCGCCCTACATCTTCTAGACAGGCCGTGGGTGTGGCAGCAGGACTCGGCTCCGGCCCACAAAGCTAAGCGGATGCAAGAATTGCTGAAAAGCAATGCTTTTGCGTTCGTACCCTTCTCCTCTTGGTCTCCCTCATCACCGTATTTGAACCCGTTGGACTACTTTTTGTCTGGTTCTACGTGGAGAACATGATCAACCGCTCTTCCCATATCACCAAGCAGTCTATCATCACCTACGGCAATGGTAGATACTGACTCCATCTGACACAAGCTGACTAAACGCTGACTGTGCTTCTTTATTATTCTGGAGGAGCTTTAGTGGTTAATCTTCTCTTTCCATTGAATGACGATGTACAACCCGTGAAGGCACGATAGGCAGGCTGTGATTTGCAGAGTGTATCGCCAAGTGATCATGAATCTGAGTAATGTTTGTATATCACTAAGATTGGCAGTGTTATAATATCCTCATAAGCATTATCAACATATTGTTTTAATTTAGGGGGAGAGAGTTCATTTTGGAAGGTCTGAACTCAAGTTTCCCATCGATTTTTTTTTGTTAGTCTTTGTTTTTGATTTTGTCCTGACATAGTACTAAGTTTTGCCTATTTACCTAATAGTTCGAAAGCCGTTCGGAGGCTATTTTCAGGGAGGTCTGGAGGCCCAAACCAGAAGGGGGTTAGGTATTTACAAAAAATTAAATTATTTAGGGAAAAATATACCAAAAATTCACAGCTTTTCAAAAATAAATTAAATTTTTCGGAAAAATATACCAAAAATCTATATCTATTCTCAAAAATTTCAAAAATCCAAAGCTTTTCATATAAAATGAAATTTTTGGAAAGAAACTTCAAAAATTAAATATTAGATATAAAATTATTGGGAAATTAATTTCAAAAATCCATAGTTATTCCCAAAATTCTTATTTTTTGAAAAATTCAATAATCTTGAGCTTTTTAGAAAAAACTGTAATTTAAAAAAAAAAAATGTTAAAATTAACTTTATCGGAGAAAAATTTCAAAAATCCATAACTTTTCAGAAAATTAAATTTTTTAGAAAAAATTTGAAAAATTTAATTAAATTTCAAATATTACTTTTTCTAATAAGAATAAAAAGCTTTTCAAATATTAGAATAGCTTTTTAATTGGGGGGGGGGGAGGGCTATAGCCCTTCCAACCCTAGCCTTACTGATGCCACTGATTAGTGTTTTTATTTATCTAGTCTGCATAACTCTTTATATATTTTTGAAACCATACCGAGACAACATTTAAACACAGTTGTTTATTCAGCTTCTATGTACAATGTAAATAGGCACAAAACTTAATATGATATACCTGATTTTATGTTTATCAGTTCACATTAAAAATAGATATTATATAATCAAACACAATTAAGGACAAACAAGTAACAACCAAAGGTTTTAAATTACGCTGTGGTTACAGTAGACCTGGAGAATTCAAAATACAATGTAATATATTCACTATTGTTCGAGAAGGGATGTAAAATAATATTTTTATATTTTCATAATAGAATTTATTCCTATAAATATTTACAATACCACGAAAAGGTCAAGAATGTTTCTTGGCCTGTACGATAAATATTTTAAAGGAGAGTAAAATACCGGTTCTATGAACAAACATTAATGCCAGGTTTATGGAAAATATCTTACAACTACATAGTTGCTTCATAACAAAGCAAGGCCTTGGAGTATGCTTTTTGTCAAGGTTTGTGCACGTATTATTCATTCTCTCTTATCATTTATTGGGGTATCCGCAGGATTATATTTATATTTTTATACAGCTTGGTTAATGGATTTTTTTTGAAAAAATAATTCAAATATTTTTTTTTTTTTTAATTAAATCTAATAATAATTTATTTTGGAAAAAAATTCAAAAATCCATGGCTATTCACAGAAAATTAAATCTTTTGGACTTGTTTTATTTTTTTTACATCTGTTTCCAAAAAATTAAATTTAAATTTTTTTTAAATTCAAAAATCCATAGCTATTTAAAGAAAATTATATCTTTTGCAAATAAAATTAAAAATTCACATTTGTTCCCAAAATATTAGATATTTTAGAAAAAAATTTCAAAAATTTAATTCGAAATATTAACTTTTTTGCAAAAAAAAACTTCTGAAATCCATAGCTATTCATTGAAAATTAAATTTTGTGGATGTAAATTTCAAAAATTCTACTTCAACTTATTAAATTGTTTGAAAAAAAGTTTAAATATAAAATTTTTTAGAAATAAATTTCAAAACCCCACAGCTATTCACATAAAATTAAATTTTTGGAAAAAAATTTCAAATACAAAATTATTTTCTTTGTCCATAATTTTCTTGGATGAACTTTTTTTGTTAAAATACATCTTTAAATAAAAAAAATTTACTATTATTTCTAATTAATATTTTTCGTCCAGACGAAAAAAAAGTTATAGTACAAAAAAAATGTTTAATTTAGGGGTCTACAGCCCTTCCAACCTGCAGACGCCCCTGATGTGTTATTATTATTAATATCAAGTCATAGTTTATTTAGATTTTCATTAATTCGATCATGTTCAGAAACAATACAGGTATGTGTTCCTCATCTATATATGCTATCCGTGATAAGGGGACTTTTAGATACCAATAATTCTATATCTTGAACAAAGTTAATTAAGAATACATGTAACATATTAAATTTGTTATTTTTAGATTAATGTCGACTAAAAAAGAATAATAATAATTTTGTAATATCAATCCATTTTAACTGAAGGCTTAAATGAAGATGAACAAGGCTATTTTTAAATGGCATTCTGTTCTAAAGAATAGTCTACAATGTAATTATTGAAGTTACTCCGGAGTTGTAAATCCCTGCTGGACTCGGAGTAGAATTGAGGATCGGCATCTTTTCTATATATAATTGCTCAGAGGCTTCCACAGGGTTATATTTTTGGAGGGGCTTGGTTTTTGGATTATTTTTTGTTTCAAAAAATTAAAATTTTTTGTACATTTTTTTGAATAATTACACTTTTTGATTTTTGTTTTCAAGAACCAGATCAATTTGGAAAAAAAAAATTCAAAAATCAACTGCTGCTCCCAAATTTTAAATGTTTTGAAAAAATATTTCAAAACTTAAATTTTAAATATTAAATTTTTTGAAAAAAAAAAATCAGATTTTAAATTTTCTAGTAAAAACAATTATTTTTTTTAAGGGGGGGGGCTACAGCCCTTCCAGCCACCCTCTGCGGACGCCCCTATTGCTTAAGAACTACTAGAAAGAAGGACTTGTCAACTGGTGCCAAAAGCCTTTCATCTTTATTTCTCATTATTTGAGACTTTATAAATGTGATATGAAGTGATAATTAGGTTAAAAGTATTCCTTGACGTAAAGTGGTTCTTCTAAAGATTAGATTGGTCAATCCTAGAAGTTAATTCCAAGATTAATTTGAAAAAAAAAAGAAACGCATGGCTCATGAGGCTAATTCTCAAGTTTGACTATGACTTATAGCGGGAATTGGCTATTACTTCTTAGTATTTTATCTCGATCAAAGTACCGTGATATTGAGATAGTTACATTGATTCAACTCATTGACGAAGGTTTGAAAATCTTTCCCTTTGACACTTAAAAATTAAATTAAGAGGGAAACCGATCATTATAAAATCTCTGAATCTAATGGTACCATACTTATCCTTCAATCAGACCCTTCAAAGTTACTTTTGTTTAGAGGGACATGGTTTTTTATAGTATAAGTCCCACTTTAAAAGCTTAGCAGTCATTTGCAAAAGTTTAAGACCACCTGGGATATTGTCTTACTTTAGCAGACAAGGAATGTATTCCACAATTTCTTTTTGTCCATATAAATCCCGATTTTCGAAAAATTACTGATAGCAGTGTGAGCACCTGTCGCACTCAGAATAGCTTAATTCGTATAATGTGAATATTTTAGTGCTTTGAACCTTTCTCCAATTTTAGAGGAATAACAATTGAAGCTAACATGCAAGTAGAATCTTTTACTGGAAGCGTCATTAGGCAAGAGGTTGATAAACCCACTCACTAGACTCAGTAGACCATATTACACATGGATAATACGCATTCATACACGCCAAGAAAAATATTATTATTGAATTAGGTGAAATATAAGAGTGGTTTTAATCTTTTGCAAATGACAGTATAGTATATCTATTGTTATTTGTAAACATAGCTTTGTTACAATTGAAATGCAAACATCTTGTTTTCTCTTGTTTCTCATTCACGATCTTATGCGACTAAAAGAAGATGGAAGGATGAGTTTGGAATAGTTCAGGTTCTTGAACGGGTAGAACCGGGACAAAGTCGATCAGAGACTACAGTATATTGCTTATCGGTCTCGGTTCTTCTACTTTTGTTCCTATATAGAATATATGAAGGAACTAAAATATATATATTAAAAGATAAATTAGCTTTAATCAATGAGTCTATTTTTGATTTTTTTGTACAATTGCTGCGTTTTCCAATGATTTTTTTACGACGCCAGTGTGTGATATAATTGTATCTGAGTTCTAAATATCTAAGGGTTTCTTATGGATCAGGAAAAGTGGTTTTAGGCACCAGATGGTGTAAATAAAAGAGGGAAGGGGTGGGATAGACTATGGATCCAGGTCCACTACTAAGCTTATCGGTACCCTATAAAACGATAACTACAACATTTATGACGCAAGGGATGACATCATGTCATACGAAACATGTGTACTATGTATGTAGGAATCCTCAATTCTCCATCTTCCTTAACCCACACTCCAGCCTCCTCTAACGGCTCCCTTTGAAACCCATTATCTTAAGCAACCCTAGGTTTCGGGGAAAACACACAAGGAAGTAAAATGCTTAATCCATTCCAGTTAAGAATGTTGATGTATTCAACAAGAAACTTTATTATTAATAGAATTGAAATTTGTGTAACGAAAAAAAAAAAAAAAGGTTTAGAAATAAAAAAAGGAAAAACGGTAATTACATGTGTACTTTCTCCTTTTTTTACTAATTATTTTATAGGTCGTTGTGGTGTTAATTTCTCCTTCTTAAGTAAGCATTCTCCCCTATCTTTGGTGTAAATTATTTTGGATATAATTATCATATTTTCCAGGGCTAGTGCTATTGTAAATGTAGAAGTTCCAGTCATCCCCCAAAATCATATAACAGGCAGCTGATATTAACAAGGTTTTGAATTCAGTAGTACCATACGTCCCGCTCCCGCCTTCTCCTTGGACTCTTTTATTCTTTAAAATAATATCAAATTAGAGAAGGTTTTTTTAAATTAATTTGTACTCATTAAGAATAAATGTTAACCGTTTAAGAAATATTATTTTTCTACAATCATTATTCATTAATATGCATTCATATTAACAAGCATTAAAAATATAAATTGATTTGTTAATTATATACACTGATGAGCCACGCTTACAAACCACGATTCAAATAATTTTTAAGTTAATATGTTAAACATTAATTACGGGGGTAATATTTAAATGCCACTTTAAAAATATATATAGTTTTTAAATATGATTTTTTGATAGACGAGTGTGTTAGTGAACAAAATAAATTAGAGGGCGAGGAATTAGTATCGTTCGTTAGTACATTTCTTCGTGTATTTTTTTTTTTAGAAACTCAAAAATACTCAAGTAGCAAAATTCGGCTCGCTTCACATACTTAATTTTAACTGAAGCTTTAAATAAGGACGAACAAAGGCTTTTTTAAATGACATTTTGTACTAAAGATACTTTATATAATGTAGGTATTATAGCTTAATGCATATCAAAGGGCTTGGGTAATGTATATGTCCTGCTATCTTTACAATATTATCAATCAAAGTTCAAAAAACAAAACATGGGACAAATTGAGTAATCCATCAATTTTAAATCAATATTTAATGTCCCATTAATTAAATTTGCCACGGCTTAGTGGGAAGTAACCATTAGTATTCAGCAAAAGTTGATTCATGAAATATTTGTAGTAAAATATCTCTCAGTTTGGCCTTGGATGAGAGCCTCTCACTTATTGGCTGGATGGTGTTCATCAAAAGGCGGATAAGTATATTTATCTTGCTTGTATACGTCTAAGTGTGTATATATAAATAATATCGGGAGAAGAGTTGCTCTCACAAAAAACTTCCTTTAATCACTTATATATATATATAATGGTGTACCGTAATGACAAAAATTGGGAATTTGGTAAATCCTGATATTTTTTATTTGGCATGTTATTCCTCAAGACTAAAGAAGAACCATCGAAGTTAGATATGGATTTTTAATATATTGTTGCAAAATTCAATTCGATAATTTTAAAGAAAAAACATCAAAATTTCATTTTTTTCAACATTTTACAGATATTTAAATCAAAACGCATCCAAGAAGGATAATTTTTTTGGACTTTTGATGGTTATTTTTTTGTTTCGAGGAATAAAATGTATAATAAAAAATATCCAGTGAATTCACAACTTGTGTCATTTTAGTAAAGTCAAATATATATACAACCTTAGACCTGTACACCATAGAGAAAGAAATATATAGAGGTGACAAGGCATGCCAAAGGCTGTTTTATTGCCTTCAGCTGTTCACGTTTGTCGTATAATATAGGTATATATCCGATATCTTATTCGAACTCGAGGATTAAAAATAAATATTGATACAACATCTTAAAAAGAACTCATATTCAGGGTTTTTAGAGACATAGAAGTCAAGTAATTTTATCGTCCCTAGGAAAACAATTATTTATTTATAGAAAAGACTTATTTTAGTCCACATTGGACCAAAAATTCATATAAAATATCAAAAAATCTCTTGAGAGCTTGCAAAATAGTTACTTATCCATACCGATTGGTTCGGTACATTTGTTCAGCTTGGAGTTAACTCACGAATTCATTATTCCTCCTTCTCTGACCGAAATCTAAATGTATCTGTTCTTATGATTGATCCTGAGAATGAATACGTATACTTCTGATTCAAACTCCTATGGGGTGGGATGCCATTCAAATTTAGGTAGTTTATCTTAGGTTTGATGAACCTGGATCTCTTGGAAATTTATGGAAGTGAAGACCCGGCTTAGTGTTTTTATTTGAGCAGTCGTAGGTATAACAATATAGTACCGTGATGATTATCTCAAATGATAATTCAAACCAATGAATACTAAAATATCAAGCATGTAAAATATTATTGTTGAAACTAATACCAAAAAACTAAAGAAAATACGTTAATTATAACTTATAAGTGCTGAACGAATCGCTGTAACTAGTTTGACTCTTCATATGTTCTTAATCTGCCGATTATTTGTTAATGAATTAATAACGCCAAAACAGTTATAAATAAAAAAACCTGAATAGATCTTCCTGTAAATAGAATTATAAGGATGTTTTAAATAATTAAAGATATACTCAAGTCAAATCAAGTTCGATTTTTTCCTTCAGATTAAAACATATCTACAATTACACACATTACAACAGCTGTACACCATTTTTTAAGATCAGAATGTTTGTTCTCTGTCTTCCTAACTAAGAAAAGCATCCAAGAAAAAAATCTTGTCATCTCTATATATTTCTTTCTCTCTGCTGTACTCTTACGATCGATGTGATAACACATCATCCTCATTTATTAGTTAAATGCACGTGCTTCAATGATTTATTGAAAAAGTGTATTCAAATGATAGACTAGTGGTAGTCTCCACCATTTCCCACAAAGTAATTAGGCGTCGACTTAAAGACAAATTTTGCTTCAATAATATAAAAGATAACTCTCTCACCAATCTTGAGGGTTACTGTCCGTTTTTTATGAGCACACTCACACGTAAAAGCTCAATATTTATATCTTTACTCTTCAAGAATGAAAGTGTTATTAACAAAGCTTGAAAATGGGAGTACTTTAGTCTCTAGAAGACTAACTGCCTATACTTGACTTGCACATGCTCGTTGCTCAAGCTCATCATTAGAGTTGAAATGTATGAAAAGATAATAAAAAGAGGGCAAGGAGAATGCAGGAGTGAAGCATATGATACTACTAAACTAAGGCCCTGTCTGTTTTATAACTTTAGGGATAAAATGAATTACTGCACTATAAAAATGGAAACCTTCTAAATTTAAAATGGCATTAGGAGGTTGGAAAATATTGTATCACATTTAAATGCATTGATCAAACAATTTACCCTAAAGATAGCTGAGAATGCTGAGATAAGTGGGAGATTCTAACACCACGATAACATATTAAATAAAAATAAAGAAAAAGTACACCCAACAAACTTTTTTCCTTTTCTAATTTTTAAAGGTAACTTATATTTCACATTCAGTATTTTTCAATTTATACATTAAGTACTTCACTCTTTGTTTCTTTATTGATATAAGTTTGTTGACACATTGAGTTATTTTCTGACAAGCAAGCAAAGAGGCATACCAACAAATTTTGCTGTATTTATATAAACACGGGATTAAATGTACAAAACAAGAGCATTCACATCTTTTAAACATACTTTTGATTACTTTTGTAATAAATTATTTACACAAATATTATTTTAATATGTCAACAAACTTAATCGCATCACATCATATTATTAATGGAAGAACAAAATTAATTAAAATTCTTTAAAATTGTTAGTTTAATATGTATTAGAAGTAAATATTATGCATATGTTCAGGAGCGTTCGTGGTATTATATACATTATTTGTGTGTGTGTGGGGGGGGGTGAATTATTTTTAGGAACTTTAAGAAAAATAAAATATGATATTACAATTTTTTGTAAAAAAAATTTTAAAATTAAATTTTTATGGAAAAAAAATTTAAAAAATTCACGGCTATTAAAAAAAATTAAATTTTTTTAATGTAAAATCTATAGTTATTCTGAAAAAATTATTTGTGAAAAAAATTCTAAAGTTAATTACGAATTTTTTGACAAAAATTTCAAACACTCCATTTTTTAGAGAAAAATTTCAAGCCATTCACAAAAAAAATTATCTTTTTTGGAATCAAATTTAAAAAATTCATAGTTATTCTTAAAATAATTAATAGTTTTTCAAAAATCCAGATCTGTTCAGAAAAAACTATAATTTTTGGTCAAAAATTTGTAAAATTGAATTGAATTTCAAATATTACATTTGATGAAAAATGATGATTAGAATAAAATTGGGAATAACAATTATAAATTATAATTTTAAGAATATAACTAGTAAGAATATAAAATTACTTAATTATTATTTTTTTTAGGGGGGGGGGGCTACAGCCCCTCCAGCCCTCCTCTTTCGGACGCCCCTGATGTTAGTATTAAGAAAAAAATTTGCCTAACATTGCTGTAGAGTAAAAAAAATATATCATAGGTACTTGACACTTTTTTTATGAAGACGATCTAACTGTGAAAAACATAGTCCATATTTTTATTTGTTAGTACATCACCTGTCTAGACATGTATTGTAACCTTATGTAGTTACAATGGCACCTTTAATTGCGGTAATGTATTTATACCAACGAAATATTATGTGTACTTAAAAGTAATCCATTATTTTTGTTGGATTTTACTCTGATTTTTCCCCATTGATGTTTCTCTTCTTCCCAATCAAATGACGATTGGACCCGACGATTTAGATTATTTTATCCACATTTTCGACAATTGGCCATCCAGAGCGTGACAGAATCCACAAAACCCAAATCAAGTATAATTGGATGCCATAGTATCAGGACCATAAACACTATTCATTTTACAGCCGTCTCTCTTCACGGGTTTACTTCACTAGCACAAAAATACCCTAAGTCTATGTAGGTGTTTTTTTCAGCTGTCGATTCCTTGCTCTATGTCAAGGCCATTTCATAATTTGTCTTTTTTGATAAATATACGAATTATGTCCGTTTCCAAAAGAGCAGGAATAACATCTCTTGTTGATCCCTCGTCTTATATGTATATATATATTGGTCATCTTATAATAACTAGGAATAATTTTGGCTATCATATAGAACTACA
Organism: Lepeophtheirus salmonis; assembly: GCF_016086655.4. Classification (NCBI taxonomy): domain Eukaryota; kingdom Metazoa; phylum Arthropoda; class Copepoda; order Siphonostomatoida; family Caligidae; genus Lepeophtheirus; species Lepeophtheirus salmonis. Next base: position 41,022,333 of record NC_052137.2, read on the forward strand.
AATGTATTGGTATGCTTTTAATAAAATATTACGAAGCAATTTTATAATAGAGTATTGAATAAAATACTAAGAAAGATTTTAATATTATGAAATACATATATGTAATTCATCTTAAAAAATTGTGGAAAAATAATGTGATAATGACAGTTTGGTAGAAATTAAAATATAAATAACAGTTGGTATGAATAGCATATTTGGAATACTACCAAGTGATTTTGGCCCTTTTTTCTTGTTTCTTTTGGAGAAAAGGTTGTGTGATACAAGTCTGGAAACCACGTGTCTTGCTTTTTCTCCTTGTGTGAAGAAAAACTGTTAAATATGCAGTATTTTATCTTTGATGGTATCTTTGACGCCCGCTCAAAGAGTCCCAAAACTGTGTCTCTTAATACCATGTTTGATAGACCGACAAATATTGCTCTATTAATATAGATGCCGGATTATTTACACAAATATTTTAATATGTCAACAAACTTAATGTTATCAGTTCATACTATTAATAGAAGAACAAAAGTAATTAAAATTTGTTCAAAAGTGTAACCTGATATTTTGAAAAAATATAAAAAGATAAGCATGATATTTCTCAAGAGAATAATATCTAATAAAAATCAAAATCATATAGTTTCTTTTTTTTTCAAAACGATCAAGTCTTAATTGAAATTGGATAGAAGTTAAAAAACAGATTATTCTAATGTGTATGTAATTGCAAATGTAAACAAAATGTTTATTTTTTCTACAAATTATTTCTTATAAATATGTAATAAAATCAATCAAACCCTTAATTTGAGAATTAAAAAATCCATAAAGATAATATTTTCCGTAGTTGGTATAATTTTATTCCCTGTCTTCATTTCTTGTAAATTTATTCTCTATAAAATTCATTCCCGGACACTTCATTCCGACTTTGAACAGGGATATATAGTGATATCATACAGTTTTTGTCTCGAAACTAGTTCGTAGTTCTTGTGTAGGCCTGTCGAGGGAGGGCTAGGGAGTTGGCACTGGAGAAAAGTAATGACTAGTATTGGATGGGAGACGGATATGAATGATTTATAAGTGTTTATGGATTATACATTATGATAAATCTTTATTAGTGAGTAGGAATGTTGTCCCGATCTGTGGATATTATTTATACTTTTGGGAAGTGGAAGTAAATCCCGTCTTTTCACAATTCAAATCTAAGTAAAAAATGACCAAGTTACTCGGGCCTCTCACTCCCTTCTCCAGGATCACAGGACCACTTACTATCCCTTGCTGTAAGTGAAAGAGGGATTGAATCCTACCACATTGGAAACGAGGATCATAATCATTCATAGGATCATACAAGCTACATAATAGATCCTTAGAATATCACATTTAAATCCAATCACAAAAATGTTCAAACTTTTATACGTGGGTGTCAAAACATTTAGAAGTAATTACGGAATACTAATGCTACGGTATGTTACAAAGAATCATTGACATTCATATGCAGTCCATTTCTTCATCAAAGAGCCGTGAGGAGGAGTGTAATAGATTTATAGAACTAGATCAAGATGTGGACCTCGTCCATGAAATTCTGTATCTATTTGTGAATATGATATACATATAACATTAAATTTATATAAATACTTTATTAACTTTGAACAATCATGCAATGTGTTATGCTTGCTTCGTCGACACTTCATTTGTTCTTCCATACCTGTTTCTTAGGAGAAAATTATCTTGTAATTTTGTTTATTAATATCTTTTGATTTTGTGATTCTATTTGTGAACCAACTCATTTCTTTGTAGCAATTAATAATTTTCTTATTACTGAGTGGATTTTGGATCCTAACAAATAGAATAAAAACATTGTTTCAAGACTTTTCCAAAATAAAACATCCTTTTTAGTGATTGATAAATACAAGAATTGATCTGTTGAATTGCCGAGCTTTGAGGATTGATCAGGACAAGGGAATCTTCACAGTTTGATGTTTAAAGTTGGAATGTCCTTTACCAATATAATGCCTACTAAAATGATTATTTCACGGTCTATTTCAAACTCAGAAAGTCTATGATTGAGAATTACATAGTTAATGTCAACTATAAAAGTCCCATGTTATCATTTTTACAAAGGGAAACCTTTCACTAGGAAAGCAGTTATTAACAGTTGATTTCACTAAGATTTTAACTGGTATATCAAATTATAACTCCGCAATAGAACAATACTATTTTTGGATCCTTGTTAAAGCCTAAATGCCCGGTCAACTCCAGCGCCTTCTAACAATTGATGCCCCACTGTCCAACTTCCGAGCCTTACAATCCTCAGGAATTGAATAATAATAACGACAGATTAGGAAAAGAAATTCACACCTCAGTTTGCCAACAAAAAGAACACAAACAAAAAAACAGGCGAGCTAAAACAATTTACTCGATTATCATCGCTATTGAGGAGCCAAGGAGTAGTTTAGTCTCTAGAGCACTACCTGGGTGAGCCTTAGCTACACACACTCGATGCTTGTGCTAAACTTTTAATATCTTTAAGGAATATTACAACATTGATCTTTCTTAGATCAAAAATATGTTTATGATATATACATAGATCAAAAATTAATGTTTTTCATTCCAAAATATACATACAGATAAACTTTACAGAATTATGTACATATATATATTTTTTTGGGGGTGGGGGAGGGAGCTTGGATTTAAGAATATTAAAAAAAAAATCAAAAATTAATTTGTTTTGAAAATAATTTTAAAAAACTATAGTTCTTCACAAAAATTTCAACAATAAAGTTTTTTGGAAAAAATAAAATTTTAAAAATTAATTTTTTTGAAAAAAGCTGTTCACAAAATATTTTTTTTTTTAGGATATAAAGAAAATTTTTATCAGAATAAAAAGATCAATGTATTGACATGAAAAGAACATACCCTCTGCTTTAAGTCATTTATTAAAGTAACGTTCGTGATTCCTGCATCGAGAACTCTATTATCATTGAGAAGTCTAATCACTTCTTTATTTTCAACATATGTTATCACTTATCAGAACGATGTAAGAATTATCTGTATATATTTTTTTTCTCAAAATAATGTCACTTGACCTTTTGAAAATAATTTAATAACATTATGTAGATTATGAAATTTACATAAAAATAAAGTAAAGTTTACAACTAAAAAATCGTTACTATTCTTTTAGAATCAGGGGTTATAACTGGCGGGTCACTAGTACTTGGTTTTTGTGTTTTTTCCCCTCTCAAAGACAGAAAATAAAAGAACCTGAAGCTGCCCATGATGATAAGCAGTGAGGCTATTAATTGGTAGCATTTTTGGGATGTTAAAAAAAGATACCAAAAATGAACATGGTAACTCTGACAATTTGAAAAATGTGCTAGAGGAAAGCAGTTAGCTACTGCCATAACATTCAATTAGATATGATAGAAGCAGCTGTGAACAGAGGAGAAGGAAATAAATAAGCAAACTCAAGGACTTACAATTATAACTCTTCAACCAATCCTCAGTGTTACTTCAGTCTTTTATGATCACACACAAACATTCAAATGCAATGACTTAACTCAATGGACAATGCACTCGGAAGAAAATATTATCTTGAACTCAATTTGCGTAGGTTCGCGCCCTGGTCGTTCCTAGAGAAGGAATTATACATATTGTGTATGGACTTCAAAGAAGATTCATAGGCCAGATGGAGTAATTGTAAGCCTCTAATTTTTATTATACTTAATCCGTGCAACTTGATCTAAACAATTAAAGGAACATAAAATATATATGAAGGAACCCGCCACGTTGAATTACTAACATAAACTGAATGTATTTCATCAAAGTTCTCAAATAGTATATAAAAGGGATCTAAAGCTGTCTTGTGTAAAAAGTACTATATATATTCAATCCGGTTTCGTATGTATCAATGAGCTTGTATGTAGAAGAAAACAAAGTTCCCTCCATAGGAATTATATAATAATGATAACAGCTTAAGAAAAGAAAATTCACACCGTAGGTTGCCAACTCCAAAAAAAGGGGTGAGCAAAAAAAAAAAAAAAAAAAACACAATCCATGAACATCACTGACAATAAGCAAATGCGGGAACAGGTTTTTGAGTTGGCAATCTGCACATGGCTTATCATTTTCTTAGGCCATTATAATCATTATTTAATTCTTAAAGAAAGATAATCTAAGAATGATGTAATAACTCGTGTTTGTGCTCAGGAAAAATAAGTAGTCATAATGAGGTCATGAGTCTTTGTTAGACTTGAAGTAGAATTGAGAATCTATGTCAGATAAATTACATTGTAACATATAAATCTTTGCTATATAAGGAGTAAGATTGGTGTTTATTTCCTTCCTCTCACGGTTGCTTGCAGCTGATCTAATAAACCTTCATGAAAGCTAAGCTCTTCTTACAAACATTCTTCAAATGGTCAGGATTACTGCATTTATTTTCAGTTTCTCTTATTTTTTCATAGGGGCGTAAGGCCATATTTGGAATCAGGGGATCAAACTCCATTAAATTGAGCGTATACTGTTTTTGTATCATTTTTGCTGTTGGACAGAGTAATCTATAATATTTCATTAAAATTTATATTGTATAAGGATTATTAAACTATTGTATAATAAGAAATTGTGACGGGAGCCTCCATTATACTTTGCTAAATATACCTCGGCCAGTAAATAGAGCAGGTGTACAGCTGGTCCCTAAGGGGGATCAAAACCTATTTGTACCACTATCCTTAGTATTAAGGACCCTTTCTAATATATTATAATACAGCCAGGCCCAGGGGCTACGCAAGTGAACTGCTTGCCACAAAGGGGATCAAAACATATCGCCATCGCTATCCTGAGTATCAAGAACTCCATATAATATCCTATGATACACTCCGAACCTCGGGTTGTGCAAGTGAACCACAGGTCCAAAAATTGTGTCATTACCTACCACCACAGCTTCCCTGAGCATCAAGTACACATTTATATATCCAATAATAGAACCCACCCACGGGTTGTGCAAAAGCGCCGCAGGTTTAAGGAGTGTATCATTACCCAACCCCAACAGATGCTTCCCGGAGAATCAAGAACTCCTTTAGAGAACGAATAATTCACACCACTCACGGATTGTATAAAAAAGCAGCAGGTTCAAGAAGTGTATCATTACTCACCGCCACAGAAGCTTCCCTGGACATAAATACATTAACCAAATCAACTATTTTTGTAGTTTGTTGTGCTATTATAGTATTTGCTACTACAGAGGTGTCCTTTTTTTGCAGATGAACTTATTTGCTTAGAGTTTGAGCAATTGCACCACTTAAAGCCTTGTTCATTTCCATTCTACAGAATTGATGCGGTCAGTCACATTGGAACTTCCTTCTCTCTGGAAACTTCATCAACACTGAGGCATGACACCTTTCAAGGCTCAAACTTGTTTTTTTTTACATTGAGCTCTTTTAAGATATAATTTCTTGTCCCTAAGAGCCTAGTTATATGTCTTGTTGTCACGCTACCATATCGTAAGAATGTCTTGAATGTCTTGATTGGCTCTCTCATATTATTCCTGAGATTGTGAATGACGGGAAGTTCCATGCACAAGTTCACTTGCACAAACCCCTGGGCGAGTTCTATTATAGACAGTTAGAAGGGGCCCTTAATGCTAAATGAAGCGGTGGGGGTGGCTAATGAGCCACCTTTTCGACCAATGGTTCACTTTCACAACCCATGGGCTAAGATGTATTATAGAATATCAAAAGGGGTCCTTGATTCTCAGCGATGGCGATAGGTTTTGATCCCCTAGTTGACAAGCAGTTCACTTGCGTAACCCGTGGACTGGGGTGTCTTATAATATATTAGAAGGGGTCCTTGATACTCAGGATAGTGGTGGCAATAGGTTTTGATCCTCCTTAGGGACCAGCTGTACACATGCACTACCTATTGCCCGACGTACATTTTGCAAAATATAATGGGGTCTCTCGTGACAAGTTTTCTAAAAAAATACTACTTGAAGTGAGGATGAGTAGTGGGCCGCACCTAAGGATAAGGCTGTCTGCAATGGGGCCCGATTTTCCACATTACCCGTAACCTTTAGATAAAGTATTTAATTTGTATTCTTTGCCATGTCTCATGACTGATTATAAGTCTTGAATCCCAAGGAAATATATTACATAAATATGTAAGATCCATGTTTGGACTCTATTATACCAAATTGGTTTTTTATTATTAAATCATAATACAGGAAGTATTAATGAATATCATTTATATATATTCATCGTGATGTATACTTCATGAACATTACAAATGCTTCCGTATAAGCATGTGTTGTTAAGAAGTACACATTAAAACATTATATGATAGAAGAAGGTATCTGGAGCTTCTTCCATTTGTTCAATTGTATTTAGGTATTTGCAGGTACTTACATACAAAGGTATAATCGCTTATAATTATATGCAATGAGGTACAAAGCAAAATGTAATCTACATTCATTTGTTTTTGCATTTTCATGCTGAATGAGCGAGTAGTATTTTCTGTCCAATATAGTTAAGTAATGGCCATAGGTATTTAAAGTTCTTCAATAGCTTTTCATGATATATTTATATTGTGTTTTTTTCCATTGTCTAAAAAGAATTAAATAATTGATAACAATACATGATAAGGAAAGTTGAAAACTTGTATTGTTGAACTACTTAACTCTTTTTAAGGTTTATATGTAATGTATCTTTCAATAATGATTTATTTACAATAAATTGACATGAAATGTCCTTTTTAAAATACCTTTGGGATAGGAAAAACTAAAATATATATTACCGACAAAGTATGAAAATCTGGTATTATATATAATAACGAGGTCACATGTCGCCAAAGTATATATTATATATATTTATAAGTTACAGACTGTAAATAACAATACAAAGTCAAGCATAGTGCATAGATACTTGTACTTTGTGCGTGTTAACTTATGTACTGTAATCAACAACACATTTAGATTACATACTCATCGAGCTGGTATGAACTTAAGTATTTGAATTGGACAAATGGGGGGATTACTTTAATATATAATGATATTACCCCCAAAACCTTAATATTTAAATATAGAAGAAGGGCGTTTTACCACATAAATTCAAATTTTTATATGGCCAACCTAGGTAATTCGGGCTTGAATCTGCTTTATATCCTTATAAGTTATAACTTATAAGGATAAATTTTGATGTCATCATAATAATGAAGTAATATTTGATGTGTTGTAAAGTGATGAATATCATTTTGATAGTAGCGTATCATTTTCCATCACTAGAAATTACGCATCAAGTATAAATAAAGGTTTCTTTTGTTTGGTATTTCAGAAGAATAAGACAAAGAAAATAATATCTATTTTAAAGGTGTATTATTTCAAATGCCTAAATCCCATCTTGTCAACATTTAATACTTTGCCTAAACAGTTACTGGCCATTATATATAATACGTAGGTAAATATTACATCGAATACTTAGGAGAAGTTTAAAAAAATCATTTATTATAGAGTTTGTCTGACACTATTAAGCATGATATAAGAGTAAATCCATGTCAAATCAACAAGGACTGTGAATCAAGGTTCTCCGATTTTCTTCATTCTCAGATATCTGCTAGAGAACTATGTGAATTTTTAGTTCATTTTGTATGAACGGTTCTAGAGATATTGACGTTTTTGTTAAGGCTCGGTTTCCAATATTATGGTCTGACTACACCGTTCGCTGAAAACTAAATGTCACATTATTTTGTCAAAGAGTAGTCATGAACAAATAAAAAAATTAACATGTCTTATCAGTTTTTGATGCAAATTTAAAAAAACTAAATTATTACCCCTATAAAGGAAAGGAAGTGGTCGATAATCACAGATTTTGGATTTATTGACCGCACCCCCTTTTGTGGTCAGTATCTCAGAACACCCCAAAAAAATTTGGTTTATGAAATTTTTATCTTCAAAGCCAAAAGTAACTGTATGGAAAATATTATTTAGGAGAAATGTGTAGTTATTGAATAATTCAAGATTGAAGTTGAGACCTAAATTATGTACTTACCATGCACTAATGTGAGAACTTGTTATAGGTTTTACATTAATTCAATTATCCATTTGACGCTTGCATCAAAATCTATGTAACTGAGTAAAGATGTTTCGACATTTGGAGTAACTGAGTATCAAGCAAGAAATGCGCTTCATTTGTTTCTTGAAAAAGGTATCTTAGCAATGCCTCCGACAACCAATGGAAATATTCTTCCAAAAACCTTCTTGATAATGTATCCTCGTTTTATGAAAATGGCGAGTACTCACATGTGATGGCAGGAAGAAGGACTATGTCAGCATTGGTAAGAATATTCATTATCAAAAACGATCTTTCTTGAGCAACCTTCAAGAACTATATCAGTCATTTAAGACTATCTACCCAAATCTTCAAATGGGATATTCAAAGTGATGTTCTTTACGACCAAAATGGAGTATTCTCCCAGGAGCAAATGGAAATCGTTCTGTTTGTGTTTATAAATACCATCAGAATACCAAACTTCTTGTTGATGCACTGAGTGCAAACTTCACATACAAAGATTTGATGAAACAATTAGTTTGCTGCATTGATAGCAAAGACTGTATGGGTGGCAAGTGTGAATATTGACCTGACCAAGAAGATTTGAATAAATTTCTCACTGACTTTTTGGCAACTTTGATGCGAATTACCAAGTTTTCTATATTCAATAGACTAATACTGAGAGATCAACTCTTTCAAAAATGTTTTCTGATATACCATACTTTGTTATGAAGCTAATTGAATCTTTCAAAGAACTAAGACCTCATTCCTTCATTTCTAGGGGACAATCTAGATATTACGATCAGCTGAAACAAGATTGAGATAAATGTAGTGTTATCTTTTTGGGTGATTTTGCTGAAAATTATTAGTTTGTGGTTTAAGATGAGGACCAGAGTAATCATTGGAACAACCTCATGTGTACGCTCCATCCAGTTGTAATTTACTACCGAAATGAACATAATATCTTCTCTGATGACAAAACGCATGATGTACCTTTTTACCTTTTTTGAGTATAAGGTTTTAGATATTATCATCACTGATCTCAAGACAAAAATTCTGTTGAGTATGACTCATTTCTTCGTGTGCTGGACAGTACAAAAATAGAAAAAACGCTTTTTAATTTCTCTGCCAGATTGAACATAAATTTGGTTTAAAAGCTCATTGGAACTTTTTTGCGACATCTTATGGGAAATCTCCATGTGACGGCATAGGCGAGACTGTGAAAAGAATTAACTGCAGAAGAAAGTATAACTAGGCCACAAAACAACCAGATTTTGACAGCAGAAGATATGCTTAAGTTTTGTGAAAGTCATATATCTAATGTGATATTTGAGTTTGTTCATCAGAAGAAATGAACCAACTCTGCACTCTTCATACTGATGGGTATGCAAACATTAAAGATCCCATTCCTGGTACAAGATCTTATCATTATTTCATTCCACTGAGTCGTGACAAAATTGAAGCTAAACGATGCAGTGAAGATGTTGAATTTGCTTGCACTGACAACTTTAATGATGTGTTCTGTCTGGAAGAAGAAATTGTTGTAGGATCATTTGCTGCTGTCATGTATGATCAGTGTTGGTGGATGGCCTTGGTCCTTCAGAAAAATGATGCTGAATGTGATGTTCGAGTGAAATTTATACACCTTAAAGGTCCATCTCAATTCTTTCATTGGCCTCAACATGAAGATATATGCTTCAGACCAAATGATTGTGTGCTTAAGTTGATTGGAGTACCAAAAAATTTAAACTCTCGACGAAACTATTCCATTAATGAAAAAGAAAAGCAGATAATTATCAAAAAATTCGACCTATTTTTAAGAAGCAATAATCTCATTATATTTATCAAACTGTAATTATTCTCTAATTTGTTTTCATTTTCATTTAACTTATACTTTTCATTCTTGAACTACTTTGATAGTCTTTTGATTTGAATTTTTTCTTATAAAAACGAATCAAAGATTGCATTAAATGACAAGTTAAAACTTTCTAACTAACTGATGTTGATCTACTACTATTTTTTCAAAATGTGACATGGAGTAACCTATAACATTATATATAAAATATAATTACTAGGCATAATATATTCATTAAAATAGATAATTGAATATATTTATATTATATAACAAGTTTTCAAATTAGTGCATGACAAGTACATAATGTAGGTATCAACTTCAATCTTGAATTATTCAATAACTACACATTTCTCCTAAATAATATTTTCCAGACAGTTACTTTTAGCTTTGAAGATAAAAATTTCATTAAATTAAAAATAATTTTTTTGGTGTGTTCTGAGATAATGACCACAAAAGGGGGTGCGGCCAATAAATCCGAAATCTGGGATTATCGACCACTTCCTTTCCTTTATAGGGGTAATACTGTAGTTTTTCGAAATTTGCATCAAAAACTGATGAGACTTGTTTATTTTTATTTGTTTAGGATGATTCCTTTACACAATAATGTAACATTTAGTTTTCGGCGTACGGTGTTGTCAGACCATAATATTGGAAACCGAGCCTTAAAAAAACGTCAATGTCTCTAGAATTAAACATTCAAATGAACTAAAAATTTGGTTCAGTTATCAACACATTGTTCCCTAGCACATATCTGAAAATGAAGGAAATCGAAGAACCTTGGTTCAAAAAGTTAAAAAAACTTGGTGATTAGACATGGATTTACCCATACATTACGTAGGTATTTTATATCATGTGTAATTATACTTATTGCTGGAATATATATTTATATAATATCTAAATTATATTATACTTAAATATGAATCCTAATTGATTTTAATAATCAATAGAAAATATGTATGTTATATAAAATACGAGTTTCAATATAAAACAATAATACTAATATATGTACTTTCAAGCAGCTGTACATACTCTAATTAATGCTCTCGTTGGAAGTGATTCCATTAAGATATCGCTCTGAAAATTTACTATGTTTGAAAACATATACTGAGACATGTTCCACAAATTTAAAAAAAATAAATCAGTTTTGCTGGTTGGCAATGGCACTTATTTGAAGGCTACACCAAAGCTTAACTTTTATTTTTGATTAAAATAAGATTATGATTGAAAATAAGCTAAAGTTGGGTTCCTGTGCAACTTTTGACGGAATTTCTTTTTTATCGAGCCACTACGAGCGAAATTATGGCCTTCTGAACAACAATGATCCAAAACATTACTCCCAACTTTAAGAGACCCCAGAGCGGCCCAGGTAAGTCACAGAACCTTAATATTTCACACACTTTCTTATTTTATATAGAAAAGGCAGCTCACTAAAAATCATCAAAATCGTGAGGCATGCCAATTTGTATAAGTTATGTGGTTTTTGGAAAAATGAAAATTTCGTTTCTGTATGGAATAAGCATTGTTTTTAGTACTCAACTCTTTCCTAGATTTTTAAGATATGTAAGCCAACAAATCTATATTGTCCATTCATAAAAAGTTTAAAGAATGTATTTAGATGAAATATGTACACGCGTGTGGCCCTGCAAATCATGAACACATTTTCCCAAGTTCAACTTTATCATTGTTGTCAAAAGTACAATTAGTAGGAAAATGATACTTTATAAAAACCTTTATCGTACTTGATATACACAACTAAAACTGAAAGTATCCACCGTCTGTGTCCAACATGGTATCGATCCTTGGCATCAATGCCTTGCAGGTCTTCTCTACGCATTCCTCCAATATGTAAGCTTACTTCTACTCCATGACATACTTTATGGCTTTGATGACACTCCAGATCCCATAGTCAAGAGGTTGCAGTAAGTATTGAAAGCTTTTCATTTAATCTTAGCACTCTTGTGCATTGCCACCAATTGCACTCCTCACGAACATATCTTTAAGTATAACAGGGAAACCCCCGTTATTGGTTTGGTCCGTCCTAAATACTCCAGGAAAGTTACTTCTCAAAGGAAATGTTCGACAAAGCAAATACAAACCTCTAGCCGAAGAATTAAATCTTATTTCAGCAAACCCTGAATATGCCTTAATATAAAGTATCGAAACCAATGTTTCTCACAGAAGTCTAGCTCCAAAGAACAGTGATGATATAGACTCATATACAAAAGAACCATCACGAAATCAATACAATTCAACTTCCGATATTCTGTCAAAAGAACCAAAACCAATTATTTCACCAGTTAATCCTACTCCGACAACTTTCAGTCAATCACTCCATTATAATAATTGCAAACAAATTCTTTCTACATTCTCTTCGTCCGTTACTCTAAGGAAATGATTTCGAATTATAAATAGACCGGATAATCTTAAGGACTATATTTAATCAAACTCTTTTAGGTCGAGAGAAGGAGATAAAAACCAAAGTTCAATTATCTCCAATTAGTACTTATTGTAATAAATGAACATGATATTGAACCGGTAGATAGTTTATATCATATCATGCCAGATACTCAGGGATTGACGACTCATGTCCACGTTAAATATACCATTACGTAAGGTCCAACATGTAATGCAGTTAAAAGGGCGTACATTGGGGACTGGATTGGCTGTAGACTCCCCCTCCCCCGAATTAAGGAATGTTTGTTTTCTACAAGAAAGTTTAAAACTTGAAATTAAATTTTCCCCGATTTTTTTTACAAAAAATTTCATTTTCTGTGAATAGTTAAAGATTTTTGAAATTTTACTCCACAAAATTTAATTTTCTGTAAATACCTACAGATTTTTGAAATTTTGCTCCAAAAAATTTGATTTCTGAAATATAATTTTTGAAATTTATTTCCAAATGTTAAATTTTTATGGAACCTTATGAGTTTTTGAAATTTTTTTCCAAATATTTAATTTTTTATGAACCCTTATAAAGTTTTGATTTTTTTTTTGCAAAATAATACTGTTTTAAACTTAGTTTTTTGAATTTCATTTGAAAAAATTCAAAAAACTAAGCCCTCCGGAAAAATATATAATCCTGTGGACGCACATGAGTTTAGTTTCATTTCATTGGCTAGGTCTATTTATACTTTCTGGGACGGAAAAAACAGATTATCACAGAAATAGATAATAAGACGGAAATTGGAATAATTCAATACAACGCTTCATGCAAAATTCATGTAGTTAGAAACGACGTTAAACAGGGAACACCCTACAGGGACGTCCGCAGAAGGTGGGCTGGAGGGGCAGTAGCCCCCCTACAAATGAAGAAATTTATGCTTTTTACTAGAAAAAAAAAAATTAAGTTAATTTTTTCAAAAAATTTCCAGCAATTTAATTTTTCTTCTTTCTTCCCAATAATGTAATCTCATGTAAATAGCTATGGCCTTTACAAAATTTTCTATAAAAAGTTCAATTTTTGAAATAAAAAAATAAAAAATTATATTTGAAATTTAATTTTGCAAAAAATTGATATTCGTAATTTTTTGCAAAAAATTTGATATTTTAAATTTTTTTCCAAAAATTTAATTTCTTTTGAACTGCAGGTGATTTTTGAACTTTTTTGAGTATAGCTATTGATTTTTAAATTTTTATATCATAAAAATTTAATTAATTGTGAAAGGCTGATTTTTTTGGTTGTTTTGCAAAAATTTCAAAAACCAAGCCCTTTCCAAAATAATATCCTGCAGTTACTTTGTCTGTATTATTTGTATTGAGATTCAAGCTGTAAAATTATTTATTCAAGGTATTATTTTGTTTCTTGTATCGTTCAGGCAAATATATATAATCATTATACACACCATCAAATAAGTATTTGATTCTAAATGGATTTCGTAAGTTTGCTCACTGACAAAGAAAAGAATGCTATATAATTTTAATTCTAGGGTTTTTTTTAACAATGAGAGGCATTATATGAACAAAGATGTGTTTGAAGGAAGAAAAAATGCCCAGTTTAATCCCAAGAACACCATCGTCAAGTAATGTATTATTTTTTGGGGTGTTTCTCTTCTAAGGGAAGATGCCAACGTCACCACATCGAAGGGAAGATGGACCATTAGGACGGATAGGACCTTTCCTTCTTTCGGAAATGCAATTATTTTCATACATAAGATATATTACTTGATTTATGACCGTTTGTACAAAAAGGAACGTTGCCAAATAATTTTAGTGAGATAAGCTCAGCAAATTATTAAAGTTAGTTATGCATACATAATACATACTAGGGTGTCCTATATACCTGGAAATTGTCTTTGATTAGATTCCTGGGAAACAAATATTTAAATTACGAGATCTTGGGAAATATTGGAAAACCGTTAGTAAAAAAAAAAAAATACTAAGAAATTTAAATATTTCTTTTTATAATTTAACACCGTAGAATACGTTTGAAATTAGTCTTCTTGATATATGAATTATATATAATTATATGAAAATAATATTACGGAACAAAATAATTCAATGGACAACGTGCTAAGCAAAAATTATTATCATGAACATATTGTGTGTAGGTTCGCGCCCGGTCGTTCCTGGAGAAGGAAATATATATGATTTATATGAACTTGAAATAAGAATTCAGATGGAGGAAATGTAATACTATAATGTTTACTTATACCGGGCCAACCATTATTGTTAACTCATCACTTTTATTCAAATTTTGAGAGGGTAAGATAATTTTTTTACTGTTTTGATATGAGTGGTGTTGTAGAACAGATAATTAGCTGTGGACTGACCTAGTCACCCCCATGAGTAAATATTACAAGAAGGGGATTGAGCAGTGCTCCTCCGCGGGGGAGTGTCCCAGAAGGACATCAGGGAGCAGACCGGAGACTCAAGGAAGTCGATTTACAGTGTCGTCCATAAATGGGAGACATTATAAATCGTCTTCCTTGAGACCTTCTAGGACAATACCGTGTGGAGGAGTTGTGCTATCTTAATCCTTTTCTTGTCCTAATGGTGGCGATTAGGATAATGTCTTTCTTAGCAATCGACAGGTCATTATGTGTTCTACAACATTGCTCATCGAAAAATAATAATAAAATATTCTTAGTATCTCAAAACTTGTATAATAAATAAGAGTAAATAATAATTGTTTGACGGGTGCTTCTTCAGTTCAACTCCATCTAACCACCAATTAAAAGGAACGTTTAAAAATAACTAATGTTATAAAATAATAAAATGTAGGCTTTTCCAGGAATTCAAATATTTTTCTTAAGAAATTCCTGTTGGAATATAAATCCTAGAAATCCCGTAAAAACGGGATCTTGAGAGATAAATACTAGTAGTTTTCATATTACCAATATTTCTTTATCAGTTCTGCTACTCTAAATAGTATCGGTATTTCGAAGAAATCCTTAAATGATTTTAGGGGGGCTAATGTTTTTTCCATAGAAGGGATTTTGTTTAAACTTCTCCATCAGGGAGGGCGCCACAGCCTTCGAGCCCCTCTGCAGACACCCCTGTGTATTGTCGGTACCTTTTTATTTGTTCCAGTTTGTCCAGTCAATGAATAGGAGAAGTCCTATTGGTCTTTGGAATTTCCCCTACAAATATTGGTAGTTTATTAAACCAAATTAATATTGAATATATTGCTACAAAAATTCAATTGTTTTAATTATAATGCAATATCAACAAACGTACTATGTTCATGCTTAGTTATATACCCCATGCGTCATATTGAAGTTTATACAGAAGATTGTATTTCAAACTTTATTAAAAACTAGCTTCAATGACGACCTCTACCGTCTTCCTGTAGGCTACACCTGCCTTACGAATGTAGTCTTCTGACAAGTGAGCCAACGCATCCGTAATACGGGCTCTAAAGATATCACAGACTCTATGACACTTGTTGCAGGCAGTTCCCTCGGCCTTGCCTTTTTTGAATAGTCCAAATGATTATGATCGTAGGATTTTGAAGGCCACATGTTTTTGGACAAGATCCAAAAAAGCTTGAATCTAGAAAATCTTTTCTCCTTTGTGGCATCCTAAATGAAATGTTTCATCCTCCTGGCTCTTGATTTTGCTCCCCAGTAATCTTTAATGATCCTTTGGAGTACATCTTCTTGGGCATACTGCGAATCATCCTCACTAAGGTGATCTTTGACATGCATAATCATGGCCTTCGTTCAGACCTTGCTCAGACTTTCAGGTAACTGTTCATTGAGTTAAAAATATCTTTTTAATTTCATACACAACCGTCCAGGTGATCCTGGGGTCATGGGTAATCTCGGTTGAGGTCTAATGGTGTGCAAGTATTTCCAGGACAAGATTTTTTTGCCTTCTATGCGTTCGTTTGTGAAGGTGCAGTCAATATTTATTAATTAAAAATAATTCCAAATGATTATTAGATTGTAAAAAAATACTATCAAAACTCGGGATGTGAGCATTTCTTTAAGTGTAATCTTAAATATGACGTATGGGGTAATTTGTTCTACCTATCAAGGTCAATAGAAATACAAGGTTATACCATTACACTTTTCCAACGGATGTTTGACTTCCACCACACTTTTTAATAGTGACGTCAAAGAGTATAACTGTTACCAAGAGTCCTTTATATAGCCTTCTTTGACTGTACCTGTTATAGTACCGCTGTTATAAACCCCGTCTGTCTTGTCAAGCAGTCGGTACGGTACATCAAATTGAAAATTCTAGCAAGCCCGATTACATGATGGTATAACCTTGTATTTCTATTAACTATTAAATAGGTAGCAATCTACCTATTTAGTGGAATAATTGAAAGAAACCAAATACATCTTTAATGACATCACTAGGATCGTTTTTACCTTTTTTAAGTACAAACAAGTGGGAATTGACTAGACTGAATGGGACTGGACTCGACTGGACACAAAATCATCGTCTTTAAATAAGGACCACACCAGACTACACACAGAGGTATCTCCATAATTTTATTTTGGTTACTGAGAAAAAGTGCTTCAACAATTTGGAAACTTTTTTAAAAGAAGTCTATGTTTGCGTTTTTGTAAAGGCTATTTTGCTTAAATTTTAGAAGGGTTAGTTAAGAAATTTGGGGGTTACATAATTGGTGGGTCAATGTTTTTATCACATAATGATGTACGAAGTACCGTTTATAATATAAATTTAGTAAAATTAAATGGGCAATACCACGGTCACACAATTCTACAGGGGTATCAAACTATATTAGTACATATATGTATATATACATAATTATGTCTTGAAATGTGACATTTGTCAAGTTCTCACAGCATACACAAAGCTAAACATTCAACTATGTATACAACCACAAACGGCTATGCCTAAATATTCATATGTACATGACCTGGTGTGACTATCATTGGTGCTATAACTGTAATGAACCATTTGTTAGTTAATTTTACAGAAGGGAAAAATAAAAAAATATTGTTTTCAAAGATATTAAGGACTATTGTGTATTCACAGGGAGCTTGCAGGAGGTGGGATAAAGGGCCTTTACCCCCCCCCCCAAATTAAGGAATTTTTACCTTTGAAATTTAATATTTGAAATTTTATTTTATTTTTCAATTTATTTTCCCAAAAAATTTAATTTTTAAAAAAAAAATTCCAAAAAATTAATTTTCTGTAAATAATTATAGATTCTTCAAATTTTTCTCCAAAAAATTCAATATTTGAAATTTAAATTTAAAAAATTGAATTTTCTGTTAACAGCTATTAATTTTTCAAAAAAGTTTCCTAAAAATATAATATTTCTAATTTAATTTTCAAATTTTTTGTGAATAATTTTTCAAACAAAAATTTTTATTTTCCGTGAAACGCTGTAGATTTTTGATAAAAAAATATCCAATAAAATTAATTTTCTGTGTACAGCTGTTGATTTTTCAAAAATAAAGATTTCTAAAAATATAATATTTCTAATTTAATTTTTCAATTTTTTGTGAATAACTGTGAGTTTTGAAATAATTTTTGAATAAATGTAATATTTGAAATTTAATTTTCAATTTTCTTTCCAAAAAGATTAATTTTTGGAACACCCCTGACTCAACGCTTTCTTCATAAACCTTTCTTTCATGTTTAGCTTATTTATTGTAGTCAAAACCAAGGAATTTGCATTACATTCTTCAGTTTCTTTCTGCACGACCAATGTGTATTTAAATCATTGGACAAATGAAGAAGATAGAAAACGTAGGAAGATATTTATACGTAGGAGTGACTAAGAGTTGAACTTTATTTTACTCAGTCCTCTCTCCATTTCATTTAAATATCATGAGTCACAGTTATATATATATATATATGGGGATCTTATGAATATTATTATCATAATAGAGTCGTTTAAATTCTTTCTGTTTGTCTATCATAACTTTTTTTTCTGAAAATATGGATTGAGGATCTTGTTTTGACTTTTCCTCCTCTAATTCATTCGTTTTTGCCCTGAAAAAAATCATTTATGCAAATTCTTGCACAAAATGGTATTATTCAAAAATAAACCTATATGAAGAATTAAATTATGAATAGATTTACAATCATTATTACCAATCTCCTCCTGTTTTAAATGGCAAACCACTACTGCATATAAGCAACCATTGATATTCTTCATGATTTAAAAAATATTTGTTACTTAATTGATTTTGTACCAAATGAAGCCTTAGATAAGGGCCTCTCACTTGAGAAACTTGGTAAAAGGGTGGTTTTCAATGCTAATCTTGGAGAAAACCTTTTGGATTCGCCTATTCAAGGTCAAGGAGAATGATAAGAAAAAAGATGTGATAACAAAATAAAAGCAACAAAAGTGTGAACGGCTAGATGAACGGTATTTCATGGTTAATGTTTTTGTGTTCACTTTTCTTTATTAGTCCGCTCAAAAATGAACAGAAAGAATGGATATTGGATTCGGTCATATTCTGCACAATCTCTGAGTCTGCTGTAAAGAACTATATAATTAATTGTATCTAATTAAATATTTTAACATAAAATGTATAAATATCCTATTAATGGCATATATAGTCTATGAATCGGTATCCTAACACATGAGTTGAAAATTACCAGGATCAACACAAAACATGTTTTTTCCGTTCAAAATGTTTTTGTTATTTTTAAATTTATAGATTTCATTCGCATTAAGTGCTTTATGTATTAGATTATGTATTCGCTTTATAAGTAGCGTCAAAATTAGCACTAAAACTCATTAACTAAAGAACAGATTGTTAATTTTGATAGTTTTCTTTTGAAGGTTGTTAAAAACGTGTTTGTTTCTTCATAATCACCTCCGGCCTCTTTCAGTTTCTTCCTGATTCTTCAAACTCTTCCGTTAAAAAAAAAAAAAAAAACTTAAAATTTAATGTTAGAAAATTAAAAAAAAAATTATTGGGGTTTTTTAAATATAAATTCCAAAAACAAAGCCGTCCTCTCCCAAAAAAAATATATGTATCTTTTTATTTAATCCTGCTCCTGGTATCAAATACAAGACAGCGTCAATTACACATTCCACTCTTATGCCTTACGAATCCTTATTTAATTACAATTCAAATGAACTTAATTTGTAACTAACATAATTTATTTATTATTGTTTAGTTGATGCATCATGTCGTGGACCTTTGTGTATGAATCTGTGGGTATTTATGCAGATTGAGTCAGTAACATTTTGGATCCTTAACCTAAGTGATAGTATCACTTATGTACATACTACATCAAAATAAATATTAAATTAAAGAAGATTATATATACATTGAATACAAAAGTATTAAATAACAACTTCATAAAAAGTTTTCAAGCGTCTACATAGATACGTATACGTCATACAAATTTTGTAATCTTAATTGGTCGAATAAATAATCTACTATATTAAATTTAAGCAACATGTGTTTTAAAAGCTCTCTCATATGAATGAAAGTGACGTGTACAGTTTGTGAAATCCGGGATATATTAATTTCTTAATAAGTTATGTTGGCTTATATTAAAACTAATTAAGCTTTTTTCAAAATTATAATTTTTACAAGGAAAATTAGATGAACAATTTTAAATTAAGTCATTATGAATAATGATGCGATTATTTACTATAAAAATGTAATTGAATAAGCAATTCATATTTGTATGTGATTCAATTTCAACAAAAAATGAGTAGAGGTGAAAAGTAAAAACATGTGAAAAAGAGTTGTAGTGACAACTGATTTTTATGCAGTCTATTAGTATTACATTAATATTAAATTGACTTTTAAAAAAAAATAATATAATCAAATAAATGTAATTAATATACATTCAAATCCGGATACAATATAGTTGGATAGAATATTTGAATACTCTTGCACTCAACATTTCCTCATATATCAATTTTGTATTACATAAAATACTTTGCATAAAATCAATATGAATGAGAAAATTTGCATATAGTCAACTTTAAAGGAATTCATGAAAATAACTAGTGGGACAGTCAAGATAGCAGGGGCACGTTTTAGGGAACTTTGAGAACGTATGTGGTGCAAGCTAACGGTGACTTTGTATTTGAGAGTCGTCGACACCGTATATAATCTAGAAAAAAATATAGGGGGGGGGGTTACTTAAACTAATAAAAACTTTTGAAAAAACCCATATTTTTACTTTCCAGGTGTACTTAGATGTATTTTCTGGACCCATTGTTTAACTTCATGAAACAATTCCAAATATCGTGTGTCATTTTTTTGCTAAAATTGCAAAAAAAAAAAAAAAAAAAAAGGATTCCATATCTTGGAAACAAATCATTTGATTGACAAAAAATAACTGGAGTTTACAGGTAAAAATCTACAACTATACTAAATTTAATCCTATTTTGAGTTGTTAAGGTGATAGCTTTTGACACATTTCACATAGAATATACCATACATTTATTACCAATAAAATTTATACTTATCATGTAAGATTACAAGTGGGATAAATACGGCCAATTCCTATCAGTATAAGTACGGCCCTTCAAAGTGTCATAATATATTTTTTAAATAAAACAAAGTTTGCGGGTATGTATTTAGTGATGTTTAAAAGGCGTCGTTTAACAGACAAACTTGCTTTAATATTATATTATATAACTAGGGAAAGAGTAGTCAAGGGAAAAATAAACAATTCAATCTAAAAAAAAAAGAAGACTATGTTCCTAACTTAGTAGACCTTATTCTTCTCTTTTCACTAGGGGAGAGACTCACTCCTTCACCCCCCTCCCCACACAAACAGGTTGCGTGCCTAGCAGGAGGAGGAAAATGTAACAGCTTCTCATTTTAAGCCAATCAGAATTGAGATCTAGTAAACCCTATCTTCCTTACCTTGAGTCTCCACTCTTTGCCGAGATTCACAAATTTATAAGTATAAAAAAGAATTTTCATTCTTTTTTAGTTTTCCCCATTGAAACAACAATGCAGAGAAAAATATCAAAAGTTTCATAAAATATTAAAAAAAACTTCTTCAATTATTTAAATTAAAGTGAAATCAGAAATCTTTTACTTCGCTGCTAATAAAGGAATGATTTTTTTACAACACAACTTTTAACTGAAATCACCGGAAGAGAGTAGGGCCCCCAATGATGAATTCTAGAATAGTAACCAGAATGAGGACCCAAAACTGGGGGTAGAATGACTAAATTACGAATAACGTGATTTTTATGGAATTAAGAAACGACAAAACCGATTTATAACATGTTAAATGATATATTTAGCTATATTTTGAATTCAGTTTGTCCTCCTTTACAAGAAATAAAAGCCTCGACATTCCGGCAAATAGATTGGCAGGTCTTGAGGATGAAGGCTCTATCCATGGCGTACTGCACTGTGATGACGGCAGCTCAGAGCGAATCCAAATTTGGATGATAGGTACAACATACATGTTTCTTCGAGATGCTTCAAACTGCAAAGTTTGTGGATCTGAGGTCAAGACTGAAGAAGGAATACATTGAGGCAGCCCAGAAGTCGGTTATATTGTTTACTGAAGAAGTTTTGGTTCTAGTAGGTTGTACGGGGTTAGAATGGAATTTTGGATGTGAAAGTCCGGATAGAGATGCCGACGGTCTCGGTTGCCTTCTTGGACCTGGTACTAGCGCAGAGGGGATCTCAAACGTAGGATAAAAACATAAGCTATTTATTTATATTTCAGCTATTGTTTGTTTGATTAATGGAAATTTGTAATAAAAAATAATGGGGATTAAATTGTTATTAAATAATACTGCAACTTTTGGGTTCGTACCCTGTTTTGATTGGTCTATTCACGGTTAGTCATCTATATTTACACCAATCAGGACCACGGTCATTAAACTATGATTACGGCAATGTAAATACTAAATAGATAACAACATCAAAGGTACATTTTTCATTTTTATCAATAAAGGATTGTGTTTTATCTTTATATACAGGCCATTAAAACAAATCGAACATCTCATACGATCAAGGACTCTCTGATTTCCTCTATCAAGGAGACAATCCCCAACATACCACGGAACTGCCTCTTCAAATCCTGCTTTTCTTTCTGCCCAGATCCAGACGGTGAATGGAGCTGGATACATAAAATAAGATCCCAGAAATATGGGGTCTCAGTAACAATTTAAAGATTTTTGAAAATGTGCCAATTTGATCTAAACACCCTGTACATAGGTATATTTGTCTTACGAATTTTACTAATCCCATTATCTGAGTTATTTTAGTTATTTATTAAATCTGTTGCTGATTTAAATGTTTTAATGTGGGTTTTTTACATTCAATTGTTATAATTACAAAGATGCGAAACAATTTATATTGAGTCTTAAAATACCTATCGAACAAAAAAGATCATGTATTTAAAAAAAAATAGTTGGCATATTTTAACTGAATGCAGTAATAACTCGTTTGTACATACTCTTTCTTACATCTGGTATGATAAGAATGAAATTATATATAACTTATTACATATTATATGAGCATATGTTGGGAATTTTTTTTTATTGACCTTTTGTTATTTAAACAAATAAATACAATTAGAATCATCCTAAAGGAAGATTACACTGATAATGTCAAAATTCATAATATTAATTGTTAATATAATTATCCTTATTCGTCGCCATTACTAAATTATTAATATTTAAAAACTATTACAAAATTATAAAAGTTTCGTACAGAGCATATTGAACTAATTATTACTATTTCTCAAAAAAACATGATATATACGGTTGTTGCATAGAAATTAAAAGACATTTCAATTATAATTTCAATAACATATTTTCTATAGCAAATAGGGAGGGATAAACTTTTATTATTTGTCAATACTCTTCTCATACACCTTGAGAAGAATTACTTCTCAATATAGTGTCCCTTGCTGGGCTTCAGTTGTTGTCTAATCTCCGTTGCAGATAGTCTAGTCGGTCATGCCCTACTAGTTTTCGTTGCACGGTGATGTTCGGTGGTGGATGATGCAAAGCTTTGACTCCACGTGTAGCCAGAACATCAAGTCAAGCGGTTTCAAGTGAGGAATGTAAGGGGGCTTGAAACTATTCATAAGTCATTTACAGCTTATAGATCAGCTCTATTTTTATACAAGGGGTGAGCATCGGCCTATCTGCAAGCACTTCTGACTCGCGTCCCTCCTTCTTGACGGTTCTAGACACTGTAGACTTTGATATGCTTATGTATCTTGAAGGGACTGTAATTGACTTCTGTGGATTGGCTTGAATGGTGTCCTGCATGGTTCGTATGTCAACATTTTCAGACTTCCCACTCCCACACTTTTGCGACTGAGTACTTCTTCTTTATTCTCACTGCTGGCAAGCCACTGCTTGACGATGTGGATTGTGGAAAGCTTGAGCTGGTTAGAAATATATCTGATAGTTATTCCCGCCCGGAGAAGTAGGTACTGAGATCTTGGTAGTAACGACTCTTTCTTAGCTCATTTTTACCTTAATATTAACGTGCAATGCAGGAAACCAAACATAAACGCAGCCGTTGCTGACCAATTTAAAGCTTTGCAGTTGGTCCAAACGACCTCAAATGATAAGAGTTAACAGGAGTGTTCTAATTTTTATTCAGCCCCTGGTATGTAAAAAAATATGTGATATCATAATATGATAAGATTCATCTCTCGAGATGTCGCTTTTATTGGATTTTTTGGGGGTTTTATAGCCATGGGAAGTTCCACCGAAATCCCTAGATTTGATTACTTCATAATATAAAATTAATTTAGTCATATAGTTGACTAAATTAAACTAGAAATGAATCAAAATATATCAGCAAAAGCGCTCCATGTTTATTATATATAATATAATACATAAGCATTTAAGATATCCTTCATTTTTATAATAAAAAAATCGTTACTTGGATTATAGTGCTACAAAAATTGACTTTTAGGCCATAAGCCTATTTTACACCCCCTCCCCCCACTTTCATTAAAAATAATTTTATAACATCAGTTTCATTCTAGTGGTGCACATTTTATTATTTTCAATCCCGGAATGACATTGGTGCAAAATCACGGAAGAGGACAACATGACATCTTGACTATGAAAAGAGGAAGCTGAGACGATTGGAAGGAGCAAAGAGAAGTCAAAATTTTGCTCTTTTTCATCATTGTTGCAACTGTGAATAATATCCAGAGAATGTCTCAGCTTCAGTAATACATGTCTTAAGAATAAAAATACAGCCGTAGCCACTGTCTTGGGCGTTGTGGAGTTGGTCCCTTCTATTATTGTAGAGAGGATGCAGCAACTCAATGCCGATGCTTACATTGAAATTCTGGATTAGAAAGTGCTTCCTTGGCCCAGATAAAAGTACAATGACTACTTTGTATTCACTCACTCACTTATCACCCTGCTAAGATCCAGGCCTTCCTGAGAGACAACTTGACGGACTTTTAGTACCTCAAAATTTAACCACTTTCCTCTCTAGACACAGACCCCTTGCACTACTCTATCAAGGCGCGTCTAGAGGAGATGATGTGTACAACTCCTCACAGCAGTATCCAATCTCCAAGAGCTTCCATAAAAAAAGAATGAACCAAGCTCAAGGTCTGCAAAGGATTTAGGCCTCGTATTGATGCAAATATTACAGTTGAGGACTCGCATATTGGGAAAAAGTTGTGCCAATCACTATTTTCTGATTATTTTGTAATATAAATGTCCTCACAGAACCTCTCGTTTAAACTTTACTATTCTAAAATTGAAACTAATAAAATGTGAACCACTAGATAAGATCAACCGGGTATGTATAGGTATAGACAGCGAAACTTTCTTTTTATAAAAAGCAATAAGACAAGATTTAGAAATTAAAAGAGTTTTAATTTTGTTTCAAAATGATAGTAGACATTTAAAACTTCGTTTTATGTAGTGTTCAAAATCATATTAAATACATGACGTCCCCAATTGCCCATACACCAAACTTTGATAGTTTAAGGATAGTTATTGTTAATATAAAATGCAAATGTAACCGGCAAGAGATCTTATTTAAGCCTGTGAATGATTAGGGGATTGGTTATTGCCGATTTTGCAAGGGTTTAAAAAAAGTTGGGGCATCCTAAATAAATCCAGTTCCACATACTTAATTAAAACAAACTGTACCAATTTATGAAGAAATTTTGGCCACTATAGTAATACAAATCAATATCTACTCTTTTTTTTTAGAATATTAGTAAGCAATAATATACTAATCCATCGAATTAAATACGAAATGTCAACGTAAATTTATAAGGCGAAGTATATACGATATATTTAGCAATTAGATGGATATACTTATTTCTAACTGCCAGATAATTTTAGGCCTTTTTCAGTTTCTTTTCGGATGAAAGATTGCGTGATCCAATCAAGGTAACTACGTAGAAACGCATGTTTCTCACTACACCAATGTATGATAGTAACTGTTTGCATTTCTAAAAAAAAACCACTTTAGAATCTGACCTCCAAGGGGTATTTCACGTCAAGTTTACCGATTCTGATGATTTTTTGTGAGCTGCCTTTTCTATATGAAAGAAAAGAGTGTGTGAGATATTAGAATTCTGTGACTCACCTCGGTGGTTCTAGGCCTACTCAAAGTTGGACACAAACTATGATTTATTTTCAATCATAATCGTATTTTAATCAGATATAAAATTATGAATGAATATGAAACCCTAGAACATAACATATAGCCCGAAAAGTCCAGGGCTTAACAAAAGAAACACATTTTTTTTTTTCATTCTAGATAGGCTTCTTATTATTATTTGATTTTTCGAGCTAAGTCCCCATAACACTTTTCATGCCATTGCTTAGTTTCAAAAGGTTTTCTCCCGTAAAAGAGCAGTGTAAAATTGAGATATAATTTTTTTTAGATTAATTGTTTTGGAAATAACAAAAAACATCACACTTAGCAAAATAACTCACAAAATAAAGAACAAATGGTTTTTAAATTTAAACAAGTATCTTTTGAAAGTTAGTATGAAAAGAATAGTACCATCTATGTGCGAAACCCGGGACTTTTTAGCCCATGTGTTACGCTGTAAGTTAATGCATTCTTCAACTTAAAAGTAATATTTTTTTACTAATACAACTTTAAAAATACTTTTAGAGTTAGCTATGCTTTGATTTGCAAATATTAATTTACTACATAGTTAAATAAGTAAGTTATATGAAGGGCAAACAAAATCAAGGTTTTTATACAAGTATATAAGTAATACGTATAAAAATATTACTTATTTCAGGTAATTCATAGCCCAATTTATATATCTAAAAGTTATATTTATTTGTAGGAAGGAATGAACATTTAATTTATTATTTAGTTTGTACATAATATAAAAATATGGTCTAATATATCCAATTAAATGACTCTTGTTGAAAACATATATTAAACTTTTTTTCTGTTTCCGTCTCTTGAAAAAAAAAAAACCTTTATAAAATAGTAATCTTTGTAAATTAGATGAAACTTTATAGCTACAATTTTGTATATTTCAAGGTAAAGAAGTCGACAAGTATGTATTATCATTTTCAAGTATCACATATGGTAATATTTAGAGGAGATCATTAATTTATATGACTTTCATGTTTCCGAAGGGTTTCATTTTGTTGATGATGTTGTTATCTACTTACATTGCCTCGTTTAATTCATTTCCATTACGTCAAGTTAAAAAAAATATGTACATATACAAAACATACTTATATTGTTCACTATATACAAAGTGCAGCCGTAGTTTAACAACGAACTTTGAGAACCTGCGACTAGTGTTGTGTCAGTCCTTATTTAGGACCAAGGACTGCAGTCCAGTCCCACTTGTCGGCCCTTAAACCCTCGGAATGTCAATGAGGGCGTTTTTTCTCTTTTTAGTTATTCCATTATATAATATAATAAATTAAATAGTTTATTAACAATATAATATTGTATTTTCGTGAAAATGTAATATTTTTGGTAAGAT
This sequence comes from Lepeophtheirus salmonis, assembly GCF_016086655.4. Taxonomy (NCBI): domain Eukaryota; kingdom Metazoa; phylum Arthropoda; class Copepoda; order Siphonostomatoida; family Caligidae; genus Lepeophtheirus; species Lepeophtheirus salmonis. The sequence continues at coordinate 41,049,537 of NC_052137.2, forward strand.
ATGTACAATAATCTTAATACATATTTCATAAATCTTATTTACCGTAATAAACTATACAAATTTATATGAAAAATTCCAAGATGCGACAATTAAGGCCGGGTCCAAGAACCAAGAGTTCTAAGTACCTGTCCTAAGAACCAACAGTCTTTAGGACCGGTCCCAAGGACCGACATTAAACATTAAATTTAATCAGAACTATTGAGACAACTAGGCAGCTATCACTTTATTGATTGATTGCTTTGATTGAGTTCCTCTCCTATTTAGAACGAAATAGTCTGTACTTTTCTAATATTTTGAATATACCTTCTTACGGAGTATCAAGCAGTCATTTTATAGGAGCGCTCATCATAAACGCTTTAGACCCTTGACGTAGCTTTTTCTCCTCTGATGAAATTTTATAATGAACGGAAATATGATGACTAGGCCCAGGATCACCACTTGTGTTCTTCTCACGTCCAAACATATCCGGCAGAGATGGAGCTCAGATTTTTTCTTGGAATACTTCTTATGCCGGAGAAACACCGGTGTCATATGGGATAATGACTCCCCAAAAATAAGTACTCCCCCGTACAAATCCCATATTGGATAAGTACTCTTCCCCTGTGAAATAAGTACTTCCCTCTATATGTATATGACTGAAATTATATTAACAAATTCAGCCACGATCCATAAGTGTTCCTAATGCTGCATGTGTAATTTGAATTTATTTATCAATATCTCCTCAAGGGAGTATGGTCACCAACTGTATTAACCAAAGTGGAAAAAGCCAACTTCCAAAAGGCATGTAGACCCTTTGTTCTTATGGACCACGAACTTTTCTACAAGAAAGAGAATTATGACAAAATTGGAGAGAAAGTTGAATTAAGTTAATATAACTTTTTTTGCCATAATACCGTTTCTTAATCAGTCCCACATCACCTCAGGCTTTGCTACGAGTTCTTTTTACAAAAGCTGAACAGAAAAGAGTCATTCATTTCGTTCACGAAGGTCTGCGATACGGCATTGAAAGTCAAAGTATGAGTAGGCATCAAGGAGTTACAGCTATGACGAATATTTTAAACAGAAAATTTTATTGGCGCCCAATGGACTCTGATATTAAAGAATATTGCAAGTTCTTTGCAATATGTAATAAAGTTAATAATAAGTGAGGCAAGAGAAACCTCCATTACAGAATGTTCCTCTTCCAAAAGTAGTAATGGAACAGATTGGAGTAGATTTAGCATCACTTCCTGAATGTGACAGATATCGTATACTTTATTATTTTTCAAAATGGACTGAATGAGAGCCCTTGAAAGATAAGACAGCGTTTCAGTTGCAAGCTTTCTATTTAAATTAATTTGTCGTCACTCATGTGTAAAAATTCAAATTAATGATCATGTGAGAGAGTTTGTCACCTCTGTATCTACAGAGTTGCATCAGCTTATAGGGATCCACCAACAACTAACAAGTGTTTACCACCCACAAGCTAACGGTCTGGCGGAGAAGCAGAATGGAACGATTAGGAATAAACTTCTTAAGGTTCTACAAGGAACACCTAAGGGATTGTCGAGATCTCTTGAGCCATTGTTATTTTCTCATCGTACAACTGTAGATCGATCAACAAAAATGACACCATTTATTCTCATGTATGGGAGACAGCTAATATTGCCTGTAGATTTTTCCAATCATTTAGATGGTAGTGACATGACTGATAACGATTCCAATTTTATTTATGGAAACGATGAGGAAGAAATCAGTGAGTTTAATGAAGATGAAGTAACGAAAGTGATGGAAATGATATAGCCTCATCTCCTTTTTTTTATCCATATACCTAGGATTCTATTTCAAACCCATAATTTGCAAGGGAGTAGACATTTATTCCAGGATGTGTACTGGTTAAATAAAGGAAAATGGCTGAGGAATATTTCATTAAGGAGGAAGTACATATCCCATATGGGAGATGTACTTGGGAGTAGTTATCCCATATGGGATTTATATGGGGGAGTATTCTATTCTACACCGGTATCACTTCTAAGAGTCGTTCTCAGGTCGAATACCACTCTATGTAGTCCATTTGCCCAACCCTTTTTGAGTTGCAGTTAGATGAGCTCCCAATGCTTATTTTAATGTCCTGTGTGCTCCCTCAATTAGTCAATTAGCCTGAGGATGGAAAGGTGTGGTGTATATACAATTGATCTAGAGATTACTCGCTAACTTCCACACTTCTGAGATAAACTGTCTTCCCAGATCAAAAGTAGTAATAGATTGAACTTAAAACCTGGACATTCAAAAAATCTGGAAAACTTCCGCGATGACAGTTGCCGTAGTGTTTCTAATAGGTATTTTTTATAACCACCTTTACGTCAATCATTTATTGAAGCAAATACTTGCGTTAATGGCCAAACTAAATCAAATCTGTTTGAAGGTGATGGAACTTTATAACGATTTTTTCCTTCTCAGGAGTAGTACAACGCGTACGGGCAAAGCAGGGAGCTCTCATACTACATATATCATGGTTGAGTCCGTGAAAATTAATCCTCTGTCTGGGGAGCAGGGAACTGAGAAACTATATCCTTAACAATGTCACAACTCACTCCCATTGAAGATGGTAGTGATACACTCCTCTACAACGAGCCGAGCTGCATATTCTAACAGAGTTTAAAATGACTCAGAAAATCAACTCCGATGACATTGTTTTCCAAGACACCCCAAACTCCAAAGTCTTGGAGATTGATCTCAGGGCTGCAGGAGGGCAACATAAAGGTAGTCCAGAAGTCAGCCATATTGTCAATGCATAAGTTTTAGTTTTTCTTGGCTGTTTTGGCTGTATTGGACTTATTGATACTGCATACAGTCCAGATAGAAAGGCCAACGGTCTTTTCAGCCTTGTCAGCACTGACACTGGGGCAGAGTAGATCGAACGCGCCTTGCCTTTTTTGTTGGTGATCTGACATTTTTACCTTTTGGACATTGGATAAACCCATAAAATTCAGATGTCGCTTAATTTCCTTTTGGGTCCCCACACTGTACATTAATAAAATTATGTGTCTTCATTTAAGTACGGAGAAAATCGTATGGCTTATACTTTTTTATTCCAGTGTAAAACTATATGAGCATTCTAATAGTAATTATGAAATAAATCTTTTCACCTTCATTAGCTTCTTATTTATCGCAAAACACTCCTCTATTATAAATGGATACCGTTGAAATATATTCATTTCATTGCAGTTGTTCGTTTAGAGTTCGTGGTATGATACTTCAACTCTGCCAGTAAATTAAAGCTACCTACTTTAAAGCTAAAATGAATGTTCAACACAAAGTATTGTTTTTTATTCGTGTGAAGATTATAAATCATAAAGATCACGAATATGAGCCTCGCGTGTACCACTCTATAAGGCACAAACAGTCCTCCCTCTATAAATTGAACTATAAACAAACAGTTTGACATCAGTCTCAGATTTTATGTTTTCAAACTATATCAAATTGTTCTTTCCAAAAAATCGAGATAACGTTATTTGCCGTTTTTGTTCAAACGGAAAATCCACTATTTATAACATAATCATAGAAGGGTGATGAGTAAGAGCTCCATCTTGAGTGAAAACATGTCTTACTGAAGCTGAGACGTTGTCGAGACTTTTGGTTATTATGCAGCGACTGTTTTACTTACAACGGTGACACTTTTTCATCAGAAAAGAGCAAGACTTTTCCTTAACTTTTGTGGACCTTGAGAAAATTTATAATCTTCTTTGCTCTTTCCAACTATTCTAGGTTGCTCAGTTCAGAGTTAAGATGTCTTATTATCCTCCTCTGTGATTTCCCACAAATGTCATTCTGGATTGAAAATCCAGTGAAAAATCTAAATGAAAAATACATAGAAATGAAAGATCGCACTCTTTTTATTATTATTTTTTCAACCCGAATAGTTTTTTTTTATTTTTCAAAGCTGTTATCCTTATTCTTTTATTTTTGAAGAGGGAACATCTTAGTATGAACTTATCCTTAGTACATGATAGAGAGCGAGTAACTCCTGCCGTGGAATCATAGTGTAAGTTCTTTTTGGACTTGGAGTAGAGTTGAGCATCGATATCAGGGTAATTCATTCCAATGCTCGTATTTATTTCCTTCTCACCCTCCTCCCTTGTCACAGCTGATTGTAGCTGACATAATCAAACGACATGGCAGCTAAGCGGCTCATCCCCCAATTGTCAGAGTGACCACGTTCTTTCTGTTGGACTCGGAGTAAAATAGGGGTTCGACATCGTTGTAATTCCTACCTATATCATTGCTACATACGGAGAGGCGCTTTTGTTTATCTATCTCAAAGCTGCTCGCAGCTAATCTAATGATGTATTTTGACAGCTAAGCTGCCCTCTAATTGTGAGGGTGACCACATTCATTTTCAGTCTATTTTTTTAACATACCAGCAGCGCATATTATTAGAATCTATGATCATTGGATTTTCTCTGATATCTACAAATCAGTTTTTGCAAAGTAAAATCACAACAATAATTAATAATGGATGATATCTGCGAAACGTGCCCTCAATTTATATACATAGATTAAAAGTAAATTATCTAATTATGTTCATCCATGTATTCCTAGAGTGCATTCACTATTTATATATCATATTAATAAGGAAAGCTCATAATATTATATGATACATCTAATCTATTCCTATGTGTAGATACATTTGCGTGCATGTGCAGTGTGTTAAATTGGGGGGGGGGTTGTATGTAATGCTTTGATATAAGCATTTTACTCACTATACCATATGATTTTATCAAAATAATATGAACAATATTGAATCAATATACATAAAAGTCATCAATTTGAGTTTTTTATCCAGCTGGGGCGTCCACAAGGGGTAAAATGGGGGGGGGTTGTAGCCCCCCTAAAAAAGGAATTTTCCCTTTTACTAGAGAATTTAATATTTAATTATTTTTTTTAAATTTAATATTTTCAACATTCATTGTTTGGTTTATATATTATATTGAACATACATAAATAAATAAACCAGAGCAATTGCGTAAAAAGTAGAAAAATAAATATTTTAGTTTATATTTAATGATCCATACTAGAATTTTCAAATCATATTCCAAAAATCAATCTTTAAAAAAACAAAATAGTAAACATGCAAATTAACAATTATGATAAATATTTTTTTAAATTTCTTAACACCCTTTTTAAAAATACTTTGGTGATTCCAAGAAGTTGATGGAAGGTACCGAATTTCTTCCTCTGCAAAATTCCATGATTCACATCCTGATTTAGGAATTTTTATAGTGAGAGAGACATAGCAGGTGGAAGCTGCCAAGATGATACGTCTCAACTCATCCTCCCGAATTGGCTGATAGTTAGTTAGTAGGCTGGCGATTAGGGCTTTACAATTAACAATTGCAAAGTCCAGAACCATTATTACCTCAGAACTTCCAACCTTCTTCTTTGAAATTCCATAAACAACAAGACCTTTAATATATTTTTCTTCCCCATTCGTCAACCCTTTTAGATTTATGGATACAAAATATTTCAAAATATAGATGGCAGGGAAGTCTACAAACTCATGAAGTGTGTAATAATTTTCCAAGTCCTTGTAGGGCCTAGTATATCTGTGAAGATTTGTAACTTCAATGTAAACTTTTTATCATCATTTATTCCCCTTTACAAAAAAAAAAATTAACGTAGGATTTTTAAAAAAAATTTAATATTTGAAATTTAATTAAACTTATCATTGTTTTTTCCCTGAATTATTCTCCAAAAAATTTTACCATTGAAATATAATTTTTGAATTTTTTTCAAAAAAATTTAATTTTTTGTGAATAGCTGTGAATTTTTGAAATTTTTTCCAAAAAAATTTAATAAGTGAAATTTTGTTCATAAAAAATGTTACATTTGAAACATATTTTTTTAATAATTAGTTTGCCTTGGGACTTATTGAACAATTATCTAAGGCTTTGGCGTCTATAAAGGACATGTGTATTATGTATATATGTCCCGTATATTTATATGCTTGAACGCATTGTGTATATCTTGATTTTTATATGCCTATAAGTTTTTTAAAAATATATTTCATGGTTTTAATCTTCTTTCAAAAAAAAAAAATATTTTAAATCATGTATTCTTTTGCATATAAGGTAAACATAAAAACATTTTGGAGCACACCTTCCCCAAATAAATGAGGAAACAGCCATCATTCTTATACTTGCAGGACAACATAACTTCTTTTATTATAATGCGCGGTAATCAGGCAGTAGAAGTAGATACAGGGTGGGCGTGTTTTAATTCTAAATGGAAGATTCTAAAGTTGTCGTGAAAAAACAATTATTTAATATCATCCGTTGAAGTAGTGAAGAACGTTCCTTTGCCTTCGAAAAACAATCATTCCAATAAATTGTTTGAGATAATATTTTATAAAATTTGAACTATTGTAATCTGTTACCTGAATTGTTTTGGTGCGATGTGTGGAAATCAGTTTTTTTTTTTTCAATTCATCTTCATAATTTGAAATTTGCAAAATTCTTTGAAAGCAAATAACTTCACAGATAATTTTGATAAATATCTACTATTCATTATATCATATATAATTTCATACAAGAACTTTAAATTGGTGCACCTTCTCCAATTGGGGCGATTGGAACCGAATTTATTCGATAACAATATATATTTTTCAGACCCTTGCAGAATTGTCCAATACTAATTATTTAATTAACATAACAATACTTTAAAATTTCTCAATAAAAAGATATTTAAAGATAAATGAAAAAATCAACGGGTATTAAAATACAGAAGTTTGGTTTATTCAGTATATGAACAATGGGGGACGTTAACTATCTTTTATTACTTTTAAAACTTTAACTTTAAATGTATACTGTCATTAATAAATAAATAAAATTTAATATAAAGGGTGGTTTAAATTGGGAAAATAGATGGAGTAAAGTCATACGTAACAAAATCTTTTGGAATTATTTTCAAAAAAAAAAACCAAATGAATTTTTTTTTTAATTCTAAAAAAAAGTCCCTGCTCTTGATATGTGCTGTGAACTGTCATCTTTAATAAATAATATATATATTCTGAGACACTTGGGCATGCCTTTTGGAAATATTGAGACACAGAGTAGCACCCAAAGTTGATTTCAGTTTGTTCCTTTGCTTTGATCTTGTGACAAGCCAACATAAATTTGATTGGGAGGGAAAAATTTACTGGCAGCCATTACGCATTATAAATATTCAAATTTTTTTTTGGTATGGTGGCTTTGTTTGTGGAATTTTTTTGAAAGATATCCAAAAGTTTAACTACGTTTTTTTAAATTTCAAAAAAAAGTTAAAAAAATCACAGTTGTTTACAACATTTTTTTTTTAAATCTCAAAAATCAAGTCCTGTTTATAAAAAAATTGAATTTATGGGAAAAAAAATTCAAAAATTAAATCTCATGCATAAATGTTTTTGGAGAAAATTTCTAAAAGCAACTCCTGTTTGTAAAGAAATTAAATTTTTTTGGAACAAAAGTTCAAAAATTAAATCACAAATATAAATATTTTTTGGAGAAAAATTTCAAAAAATCAATAGCTATTTTTATTCAAATTAAATTTTTTTTAATTTTTTTTTGAAAATCTATAGCTGTTCACAAAAAAAATATTATTTTTGAAAGTATATTACTCAAATTAAATTTAAAATGTTAAATTTTCTAATAAAAAGAAGAAAAAAAATATTTTATTTGGGGGTGAGGCTACAGCCCCTTCTGCGGACGCACCTGTTACGGCATACCGGTAGGAGAGCAATGGGGATTTAAATGATACATAAGGAGTAGTAACCTATTCCTCTTAAAATTTGGTGTTTATCATTCTTATTCAATCGAACATAAAATAAGGGATTGGCTGTTTATGATAAACGTGTTTTTAATGCTAAATCTAACTAAATATACAAAATAGAGAGATTGTAGAGAGATCAAGCATTAAAACTGTTCCTACAGCTTTTTTTGTAAATGGGATTATCTTACATATTATGCTTTAAATGGATATAAATTTATTATAAGTTTGAGAAACATCTTCATTTTTATCATGGTTATACATATAAATATATATATATATTTTGTGTATTAGCAATTTGAATGCCACTCCTATAAACTTGTAGATGGATGTCATCTTTTTTTTTTTTGCAGAGAGAAATATATATTTGTTTAATTCAAGGTCAAAATAATAAATAATAAAATAATGTTATTGCATAAACCATCAAACATGGTACTAGAAAAATCGTTATTGGAAGATTGCTCTGGGGAAATCACATGGATTTTGTTCTTACTTCACGATGAATAATCACACTTTAATATTAGGCTAATAATATTTGTGACAAATATCTAAACAAATTTGTTCGTTCCATCTACCAAGGGAGGACCCTCAAGTGAAGTAATATTATTGCAATAAATTTCCTTGCAATTTTTTAAAATAAATCCCATTTCCTAAGAAATGGATCCATAAGATTAGTAAGGAAGTGGGAAATAAACAACTTAAGGCCTCTTAAAATATGGTTGAACAACTGTCTGCTCCTGGATTGGCCAGGAATAATTGTTGGATTGCTAAAATCTACGGCTAATGCATCCAATACATTGGAAGAACCCCTCTAATACCAAAAAATTGTTCCAAGTAAAAAATAACTATTCTTTGGATGAAGTGGCGGTGATTTTTAAGGATTCCAGGGTACCCCCAAGTACAATTGATAAACTGAGGAATTGGAAATATTTCAAAGTTTTAACATAATATGGACAATTTACCTAAATGGTAATATTACTCAATAGCAATTTTGTCCAGGGCAGTTTCCCGTGCACGATCAAACCAAGTCTATCTACCAAGTGATGCGAAAAAATCTTTACACTTCGTTTTTGCTACATAAATCAAGGTTTTATGAATGCAGTAAAATTGTTCCTGTTCAATACTAAAAATAAACAAAAAAGGAAGAAAGAAAAAAAGTAGATCTTTCTTATTGTCTTAGAAGCCAAGATATTGTCATCTCAATGTGACAAACGTATTTCGGTTGGCATACTTTTGGACGCAAGAAAGAAACCAACGGAGGTTGTAAAACAGTTGGGGATCTCCAACATGAACCCAGACATGTACGTGGTGTTCTAGCAGTATGGTGTACCTGCACAAGCCCCAAACATCCCAAAAGCGCCAGAAGTGGTTATAGGACATCTTGCCTTTATGGCCAAAGAAAATGTAGCCCCCTACTCACCAGATGCCAACTTATTGGAATTCACTTTTTGGTGCATGTTGAGTCTGAGGCCTGTATCGTCCTTCACCCAAATATCAACAACCTCAAGGACACCCGTCAACCAATACTGGAATGGAATGTGTGCAAGGTTTTTCCTGGCCGCCTGAAAGCCATCATTGCTTCCAAGGGGGCTACATTGATGATTAGGGTAGCCAATACAGTATATTAGTTATTTTTATTTTATTGAAATACCCTATTACAACTGGTTGCTCAAAAACATCTTGATAAAGTTCTAGATTGAAAGTGTAAAGATTTTTTCCCCCACACCCGCTATGTAAACAAACACTTTTGTAAATAAATCCTCAAAAATTAAGTGCAATTATTTTAATCAAACATTGGTATAATAGGAGCGCCTGCAGGATTATATATTGGGATAGGCTTGGTATTTTTTTTTTTTTCAAAAAAGCCTAAAATTAAAAGATTGTGGAAATAAATTTTTTGAAAAAATTTACAAATTCTACAGCTATTAACTAATTATTAACTTTTGTGGGAAAAAGTTTCAAAAATCCACAGCTGTTTACAAAAAATAATACTTTATGGAAAAATTATCAAAACTAAATTAAAATAAGAATCATATGCCCATATTGTTGAAGTAGTAAAATATTTATATGCCCCAGATAAATTACAACGACTGAGTTTTTTATTCCGGTTATTGGCATTCCTTTCAATGTATGTATTATATATATATTCAGGTTTTCAAATAGAGATACTTAAGTAAGTATTTTTGGGCTTGGCTCCAAAGTTGAACTTTGGTATGTGTTCCCATAAAACAAGTATATCTTTATTCGTTAATCTCAAAGATCTATGTTAGGAGTATTCCATACATATAAATTTGTAAAAAAGTCACTGATGAGGCTTACCTGTTGAAGAGTATGTCTTCATCGTAACAGATAATTTTGAATTTACACATATTTCCAATATGGTACAAGGACAAAATCCCCTGAGCACAAATAATCAACTCCAAAAAACCAATTGCACTATGTTAGATATTTATCTATTCTGTTGGTATAATGAGTCAATTATTTTTAAGCTCCTTTTGAGCATAAAAAAACAGGTTGAATTTTGAACTTTTTTACGATAAGTTTGGAGAAAAATTGTTCATAGCAAATGAAAATATATATTAATATTAGCAATGTTTTCCTGTTCGCTCTACTTATTTTTTTCTTTACAGGGATCCCTCCTGTACTTATAGTATCCTGATACCTCCAGTATCATAGTCACAACTCGATATGAAAACCATTGCTAATATGGTGTAAATAAATAATAAGCCAAGCTTATAACGGCTTGATAAGCGGAGACATTGACGTTTCTGAGATTTAATACCGATTTTACCGTATCCAATGACTACTGCGACCATGATCTTCGAATTGATTAAAAAATTATGTCCCTTACTTTACTATTGAATGGAAGGCAAGGTAGTTTGCAACTGTTTGTCCTCTACAACCATATAAGCCTTTGAAAAGTCAAGCCCTCTAGATCTCCATGAACTTTTATACCATTTCTCAGAAGTGGTGCAGCAGGAAGTACATTTATGCTAAAATATAGGTAAAACAAATGGAACATTTCTCATTTTATTACGTTTAAAACATTAATATTAGGAAGATAAATAGAAAAAAAACAAACATTTTTTAACTAAAAAAAAAAGGGATTCTAAACACTTTCGAAACAAAGTTAGAGGTATTTCTAATTTCGAACTAATCTAGACAGACGTTACTAAAAAATTAGTATAATATCATATATATAAAATAAGACAAAAATAGACTTGATAAGCTCTCTTGAATGTGATTATCAAATAATTTTGATTGGTCAATTGTGAACTCATAACTTTTTTAGCATGACAGTAATGAATTCATATATTTCTAACATGATAACCATTAACATAAATATTTCTAGCATGATAGTACTTAGGTATTTATTAGTGCTTAAAATCGGAATGAAAAAAAAGTAACGGTCATGGTAAATATAGTAAGGCGCTCTTAAGCCGACTAAAGCAACAAATGACTGTTATAATTAAAATTCTTTCAAAATACTAGACTATAATTAGAATACTTATCTTGAACACTAAGGAAACATTGAACTCGGTTATTTAAATTTGTATGGGAGAAGTAGAGCCTTAGTTTTAAGTTAGTTCCACAACTTTTACTTCAAAACAAGTATTTACGATAAAGGAGACCTGGAGGAATACCATCATTGAATTTACTTGCGCGGGTCACAGTCCAGCGTACATCAATATTAGATATCCAAAGACCATAGTCTACAACCCCTGGAAGGAGGATGTGGCATATAATGTAAGAGCAAAGCCGGTGTTGAACCTCAAGTAGACTCGTAATTCAGACTTACTCTTAAATTTCAGCGAGACCCCAGACCTGGTGGTTCTTTTGTCAGTCCTTATTTATTCAATCCAGTCCAGTTTTAGAACCTGTCCTATCAATTCTTAGGAGCTGGCTTTAAGACAGTCTGTCCTTCGTTATGTCAGTATTAGAAATGATAAAAAAGAAGAAATAAAGTTGAGTGACTTCATCAGTTTTAGGGCTGAACTGGATCGGAATGAGACTGAAGTCTTCATTCCTTAATAAGGACCAACGCAACACTATTTGTAATACCCTTAAGAAGAATAAAAAGTGCTACACTAGATATGGTTTTAATGTCAATCAGGTTGTAGCCTTTATTGGATCTTGCAACTTTTCTTCCAAAAAGAATCAGAAAAAAGGACTAAAATTAGTTAGTAGTTAGAGATAAGACGGGTCTTTGTTAGTGTATATTTAAACTCGTATTTATATAATATACATATTTACTGTTGATTAATTAAATAAATTAGGATTCTTAATAGGTAAGTACAATATAATTGAAGATTTATATATTTTATTAAATATAGAATAATAATACTAATATACTATAAAAACGGCTCTACATACTCAATTTAATGCTCTTATTGCAAGTGATCCCATTTAGAGCCCACTCTCAATTTTGGATATAAGTTTGAAAACATATATTGAGACATGTTCTACCAAAATTAAAACAAAATCGGTTTTGCAGCTTGGCAGGTGCGCCATTTGAAAGGCCGCACCAGAGCCCCAAAACTTTTATTTTTGGTTTAAATAAGATTATAATATAATATAAATTATAGTATGTGTTCTATTGCATTTTTTAACGTAAATTTTGTTAAAATTGAGTCACTATGAAAAGAATTATGGCAACACTGGTCCAACACATTATGCCTAAACTCGAGAGGGCCTAGAACGGCCCAGGTGAGTCACAGAACCCTAATATTTCACACACTTTCTTATTTTATATAGAAAAGCCACATCACCAATAATAATCAAAATCGGTGATGATCATGCCGTAAATGGCAAAAAAGTGTGAACACTGGACGTGGAATGACCCATAAAGCTATGGACCAGTGCTATGCAGTGCTACTTCAAAGAACAATTCCAAAAATGTATAAAACATGGTTATTCAAAAAAAAAATATAGCCCAATAAAGCTACTTTTTATACAAAAGACTCAATATTTTTTTGTAAGCATATGCAAAAAGTTCCTTCAATAGGGATAATGGCGTCCACAGGGAGTGGAATGGAGTGGATATAGCCATCCCCATCCCCCCTCTCTCTAGAAAAAAGAAATATCATCAATAACAACGTAAGGGAGTACTTACATATTAACTAATTGGTAAATTCGACTTAAAGTAGCATTAATCTGAGAGATCTTCCATCTAGCCTTAATTGTATTTGAAATTTTGAAATAGAGAAACGTTTTGTTGAAACTTAGGACTTCTTTCTCTGTAGCTTATCTTCAGTTTAATGTACAAAACTCAAGCTGGTCAATTATTCTACGGTACTCACACCACACTTGAATTTACTTTCGATATAAATCAAAGACCCTCTATGATTAAGAGAGATATTACCTTGGAAGCGATCTTCAAGAACTTTATTGTATATCTGGATTTTGATTTCAAGCATGGATCAGTTACCTTGGACTATATGCTTCGATTCGTGGCTAAAGAGTATTATAACATGGCCTGGAATCACTCAAAGAAATTTCTTCTTTACTTGATGGATAAACGTCCTATTTTCATAAATAGAACAACGCCATTGGTTCTTTGTCGAGAGGTGTCGCAGTAATAATTTCTCTTTTTCCATGGCTAAAAGTCTTTTTAAACATCAATTTAAATACTAAAAATTGACTAGTTTACATTGTAGATGGATTTGAGCATGTACAATATGGTCCAAATAAATTGGAAAAATCTTTGCAGGCTTACAACGATCGCACAAGATGGGATATAACCATAATTTTTTTATCATTTTAATACTACATTTAATAAAATGAAACTATTTATAATTTCATCTGACTGTCTTCATAACTTCGACCAAACAGCGTTGGAAGCTTTGGCAGGCCCGGGTGAAATCGTGCAGGTCATACATTGCCATTCTCCTGGTTCTGATTTGGCAATTTTAAGTTACATTCGCTGGCTGGATGGAGTATATCCGAGAAGAAATTCAGCTTTCCAAAAAGACAGTGCACCGGACCACAAGGCCAAAAAAAAGTACATGATGTATCTTTCATAAAATGTCTTCACTTTTGGAGGGAGGATTTTTGGCCTGCAAACAGTCTGGACCTAAACCATTTGATTTCACTCTATAGGGGGGGGGGTCGATCATGAGGCCTTTACCAAGTATCATTCATCTGTGAAGGCTCTGAAATATAATTTATCACATATAGCTTGTTCATTATAATTCTTTAAAGATTTTCTCAGTTCCCACTGCAAAAGATATTAAAAATGGAGACTCATTTGCAAGAGAATCTTCATAAATTCCTGACCAAAACTCTTCAGAATACATCTGTCTGTACCCAGTCAGAAAAGGAAAGACATAACTGTTGACGAATACGTAATACGTTATTTGGGAAAAACTATTCAACAGTTTATAAATTCTATGAAGAAAATACCTTACATAGTAAGGTATTTTCTTATCTGTCAGTATTTTTAATAACATATTATATATATACCCATATTATATACAACATTTCTTTTATGGGTATTTTCTTTATGCCTATTTCACCATATACAATAAACCCATGGTTGAATTATGTAAAAAAAATATTTAAAAATGGTATCTATGCAGCTTCTCGAATAACATCAAGGAATTCTTGATTGAATAATTATGCCATATAAACTAGAGTATGTATATAAATTTAATTTATTTCTCCTTAGGGGGGAAGGGGGTCTTTTTATCTCTCCTAAATATATTAAGTAGATATCTTTTCTATTAAAGTCTTTATACTTCATTTTCCAAAAGAGTATTTGAAAGAATAAAAGCTTAGAAACAATATCAAGATATGACATTTTTTTTCTTTTAAACATGAGGGACAAAGCCTTATTTTTATCAGATTAATCTAAATCTCACTACATTTTTTAGGATGATATTAAACTATTCAATTACATCAATCATTTGATCAAATCAAAATTTATGAAAGCATAAATCCAAGTTTCTATCTCATTTTTTATCCAAAATCTGAATAAATGTTTTTAATTAGTTATCACTGATATGTTTTGCATATCTTATTTTGATTATTCATTGTGTAAACAATGTAAGTAGATCATTTCAAAATATAAAAAGACCGAACACAAACAAAATAATAGTACTTGAGCAAGCTAAAAGAGAATAAAAAACACTTCAATTCAGCTTTGTTCATTACCTTTAAATTAAATGCATTTTCTTTGTAAGAGTGTCTGTATAATATTGCATGTATTTGTTTCAAATAATAAAAAGTGCTCAAATGACTAATACTTTTATCCTTTGCATAGACTAGCTTAAGATTTTAATTCCCTTGAAAAAAGTATGAAATAAATCGAGGTTAATAGAAATACAAGGTTAAACCAAGATTAATAGAAATACAAGGTTATACCATAACGTGTGTACGACTGATGTTTGACTTCCCCCACGCTTTTAATATTGACATCATAGTAGATGAGGGCTTTCATCTTTTGTCAAAATCTGTTTTTCTTGCCCAGCAGTCAGTACGATACATTAAATTGAAAATTCTAGAAATATTGACGTCATATGCTATGAGTGGTTTTGTCTTTTGTCAAAATCTGACTATCGTGCCCAGCAGTCGGTATAATACATCAGATTGAAAATTCTAGCAAGCCCGATTACATGATGGTCTAACCTGGGGTTAGACCATAACACATTCTCTACAAATGTTTCACTTCCAACACACTTTTTAATAGTGATGTCAAAGAGTATAACTGTAACCAAGAGTAGTTATATATCGCCTTCCTTGACTGTTACTCTTAGAGTACAGCAGTTATACGCTATGATTTCATATATGTCTGCCTTTCCAAGCAGTCGGTACTGTACATCAAATTAAAAGTTCTGGCAACCCCAATTACATGATGACATAACCTTATATTTCCATTAACCTTGGAAGTAAATTATCTTCCCTATGTTAAACATTGTTTGGTCGATAACGTTTATATTACGTGTGGGATCGGTATTTAATAGAGGCCTTAGGAGGAAAGTGCTCCAAGCCCCACTCTTGATTGAGACACTACTCTGAATAGAATTTTAAACATATTTATATGTTGTCTAAAAGTTAAAACTTGTATAAGCAAACTGTACAAATAGGAACCAAAAATGAGATGAATGATTTTAAATGTAGGATTTATAGTAGTTGGGGTGAGGATAATGTGATAATTGAAGATTCCATGGATGATTGATATACTAATGGTGTCACTTTTTACTATTTCAATGCAAATAGCTAAAATATAAGTATTCTGTGGCATATTATCAACTTCAAATACCATCAGTTGAATTACTTATGAATACATAGTAACCAAGTAATTTGGTCGATAGATATTTTTGCCTTAAAGGCATTTTGCCTCAAGGATATTTCGCTTGAATATATGAATAAATGAGGTTTATACATCTTTTTTTATTTTTGGTAAAAATTAATGTTCAACTGGAAATTTTTAAACCCAATATGTAACGTGTATTACTATAAAAAATACCTAGAATAGTGTATTTATTTTAGAAAAATGATGGAATAATGCCCCAAAATTTATATGTATATACCAACAAAATCTCACTATGTAATGAATTCAAACCAGAGACCAGATTGGTAATAAAATTAGTATAATAAGAAAAAAAAAAGATAAAAAAACACGGCCACAACTCGAATGAAAAAATTGCTAATCACTTCTCTGTTAGTAATTATCATTAGACATGATGGATTATGTATGTTAAGTTCTGAATAACTTTATTTCAACTGAGTAAAATGATCATTTCTTTAGTATTAAAGAGAAAAGGAAAACAAGGTACTAAAGAACAATTAATATTAATTATACAAGTCGAACTTATCCATCTATAATAGAAAAGACATAATGTATTCACAAACAATGATAATATGAGACAAGAACATAGTGATGTCAAGATGTGCCTATTCAAGTGCTTGCAGCAAGTACACTTCAGGTCGGTCTTTAACGCCCTCCGGACTTCCTGCGTGCTGATTCAACTGTTTTTTTGCGGGTTTGCCCCAATCGGTCGTTTTAGGCCCGACAGAAACGTAGGATTCCTCTTTTTGTCGCGTATTGCCTTGTAGGACTTCTGTTCGGACTGGCCGGTTAGCTTCCAATTGTCGTAGCGCCTGTAGACTGTCTACCTTGGATACAATAGCCTCTTGGCGATCGCGGGAGGCTTGTGTTCGTGCAAATCATTGCGACAAAGGCCGAACTTTTCCTTATTCCATGTTTGTTGATTTACGAAACTTTGTGTGCTTAAACTAGACAAGCTACCTCACATTTTTTGTAATAAAAAATCATTTAAAATTTCTAAGTTATAGTGCCTTAATAATGTCCCGATTTACCTACACATCCTTGTATATTAAGGCAAAATATCCATCAGATAAAATGTCCAAAGACATAATAGTTAAAGGCAAAATTACCGAGCACCGTAATTTGAATAGACCGAAATAAAATTATATTAACAATGTATCATGGGTAATTAAAATATCTAATGTTGTTACAAAGTGCTTATACTTGTACAAACATCGCAATTTTTATCACAAACATATTTTTTACAAAAATTTCATAGAAATGAGATATATATAATGTAAAAGAATGTTCATTTTAGATAAGATAAAAAAAATATATATATTGCTAAAAAAACATCTTGTCCAAAAAAATATGCCACAAAATTTAGTTAAAAAAAAGGATTGAAAGAATGAACAAATGAAAATGCCAGCACAGACTAATATTTACGTATCACAAATTAATGGCATCTTACTGTGACTATATATGTATAATCTCTCTACCAGCTTTGATAGAAATCGATCTGTAATTTTTGCCGTAATTCGGCTAACTAATAAACAAACTAAGGCAAAAAAATGACATCCGTTCAACTTCATTCTCGAGGGACTTAAGGAAAAATTATACACGTACTAAAACCTTATAATATTTTATTTCATTCTAAAATATTTATACGATGAGTTTTCATAAATTACATATCTATAGAGACTCTATTATCAAATATATGAAGATTTGAGTACATTACTATATAAAAAATTCCACTCAAATCAATTTTACCTATTTTCAAAATCTTGCGATTTATTTCTCTAAAAATAACATGAAATATTATGTGGAAAATAAAAGGCTATAATAATTAAATAATAACCTGTATGTCACCTATTTGGATAATATAATGTGGAAATTCGGACTTTTTTCTCCTCAAAATTTTGATCAGAAGAGACGAAATTACATGATAATCTGATTGAACAAAACTGTGATGGAGGAACCAAATGAGGCTCTTCCTAGAGAGGCAATAGAGTTGAAATTATAATATCTAACTTATAAATTCATTATGAGCTTATTGAAGACAGCAGATAATATCTGGCGATCTGATAGAACTAGACTACACATTATATAACTATTATCCTTCAGATGAGATATGTTTTTGTGCTGGGTAAATATATCTCTCGAATGTGATGGAGGAACCAGATGAGGCTCTTCCTGGAGAGGCAATGGAGTTAAAGTTATAATATCTAACCAAGGTTGAGCCCATATCGATCTAGCGGTTCTAGCATTTCTGGCTCTTGAACCTGCGAGAACCTGAACCAACAAAATCGAACCGAGACTGCAATATATTGTTTTTCAGTCTCGGTTCTTGTGTTTTTGTTCCTATTGGAACATTATAAAAAATATGATAGCTTGTATCAATAAGTCCATTTTTTAGGGTTTTTTTTTTTTTGCAATTGCAGGGGTTTCCAAAGATTTTTTGTAACTTGGCCATGGATATATAATTTTATCTAAGTTCCAAATCGCAAAGGGCTTCCCATGGATATGGAAAAGGGGTATTAGGCACCAGACGGTGTAAATAAAAGAGGGAAGGGGTGGGGTAGATTATGGATACAGGTCTGCTACTAAGCCTGTCGGGGGCCCTATTATATGATAACTATAATATTTCTTTAGCGAGGGTTTCCCAAACGTTACTACGCCAATGCCCACTTCCACTAATACATTTTAACCCCCCTTTATACGAAACATGCGTAGAATGAATGCAATAATTAATTCTCCATCTACCTGCACCCCCCTTTAGCCTCCCCTCAAGGCCCTCATTTTTGAAAACCATTGTCTTAAGCAATTTTAGTTTTTGGGGCCTCTACTGTAACTTGGGGTACTACAATCTGTGTATAAGGTAGCTACAGCTCTGTTTGTATCTAATATTATTTCCTGGACCCTAATTTTCTAGCGACACTCTTTGTTTTAAGTGCCTGTTACCTAACTGAGCCTGTACAGAACAGAACCCAGACCGATAAAGCTGAACCGAGACTGAAGATGTAGAAATGAAAGAACCAATAGAACCACTAAACGTGAACCACGTGGAGAAGACAGCACTCTGTGCTTATAACATCCTATAAAATCCTTAAAACAAAAATAGGGAGTCTAAAATTATTTGAAACTTAAAAAAAAACTTTATGTTCCACGATCTGACCGCTTCCATATCATGTACACCGTTCTACTTTCTCCAAATACATTTCCCTTGAGCCTGAAGAGGCTATTTCCGTAATTTGTTTAAAATTATGAGACTTTCGTGTTGGAGTAGGTTTTTGAGACACATTTTGTATTTTCCTCAACACAACCATAAAGTCTTCTCGAAGGTCAACAGCCTTTGCTACTTCGGTTTCCAAACCACTTTTACAAAGAAAAATTTTGTAAGACCTAGAATTTTGTGATTCAGCAATATCAAGGAAAGACTTCTATCATATTTTGGGAACTCTTCTTATCCATTTATTAAAGCCTTTTATTTCATATATTCAATGACTTAATTGAATGTTCAAATTGAAACAGGATAATAAATAAAATATTCTTTGGATGTGTATGAATGTCTGCAAGCCTACAATATGTTACATATACAAATACTTTGTACGTTTGACCTTCATTATCATTTTTTTTTTAATTTAAAAAGTCCTATCAATAGCAAAAATAAGGTATGAACAGGTCGGAGACCTCTTTAACCTTCAAAGAATATTTATACTTGTAAAAAAAGGACTCAGTTATTACGTAATTATTGAATATATGGACAATGTACATATTTTCGTACAAATTAAGTTTAAATTATTCAGCTTTGTAATTCAATAAAGTGCAAGTCAACAAAAATGTCCCTTAGAATGTAATTATTAAATTATAGTAGCCCTTGCTGCGTTCATAATCTTTTATATATACATATAGATTTTTTCTTATTCTGTAACGAACACATAAGTGGTCGTATGAAACAAAGTGACCATATTATTGCTCAACTTAAAAATCAATAAGAAGGATTTTAACAACATATAGGGCGCTTCAAATATTATTCTTGGCGAAGGAGAGCTAAGTTTTTTCTATGTATTTCAAATTGAAAATCGTGTAACATATCTAAGCAAGGACGTCCACAGGATTATTAAATATATATTATGTTTTTGGGGCTTGGTTTTTCGAAATTTTTTTAAATACCAATAGCTATTCAGACAAAAAAAAAAATTTGTAAAAAAAAAAAAATTTCAAGTAAAAAGCAAAAGTTCCTTAATTTGGGGGAGTGGGTTACAGCCCTCCAGTCCACTCCCTGCAGACGCCCCTGCCAAGTAAATGAAACTATTTGATAGACAAAGCAGAAAACCCTCTAAAATATATGTTATGCTTCTATGTAGTGTAGTTGTATACACCACCGTTATGCAAAACAAAAAAGGAAGTAGTGTGACGTCATAAATACAAATTTTATGTTACATCGTTATGATGTTGTTTATTTAGTTTAACTACCGGCAGTCCTAATGATTTAAAACTCTTAATTGAGCAATTTTTATAGAAATACAAGGTTAGACAATCATATAATCGCCCTTGCTATAATTTTCAATTTGATGTATCGTACCGAATGTAAGGCAAGACAGAAGGGTTTAGATAAATCACACAGTCAATAATATTTTTTAACGTCACTATTAAAAAGCGTGGTGGAAGTCAAACATCAGTCGTACACGCGTTTTGGCATAACCTTGTATTTCTATCAATCTTGTAGGGATATGTTCAAAGCCGAACAAAAAATACTTTAATGTCATCAAGTCAATGATCAGAGCACTACAAAGGAAGATTAGAAAGTAATTCAATAGCTGACATAAAAATGCTCTAGTAAATTTGGATGTTGATCAACAAGTCAATTATTAAATGAACACAAATAAGAGTACAGAGAAGATAAATCTACAACTGACAAAAAACAAAGGAGGAAACATAGGCAAGACACACGGGGGTTGACGTCATAGAGAATAACAGCGGTACTTTAACAGTAACAGTGAAGGAGGGCGATTTATAACTCATCTTATTAATATTTATTATCTATGACGTCACTACTAAAAAGCGTGGTGGAAGTCAAACATCAGTCGGCAAACATATTTCTATTAATATTGTGAGTGAGGATTTATGGCGATTCCTTACTAATTTTTAATATTATTACTGCACACCGGTGGAAAGTTTTTAATTCCATAGTAAGAGGTGTATTAAAGCTTGTCTTAAAATAATGGAGTAGCTTTTTTTAGTTGGTAATCTGAACAGGATAATTATTTGATTCTTTAAGAGAGAAAATCTTATTATAAAAGATTATATTATGTGTGTATAATCATAAAATACAGAGAGCAAGATTGTGAGTTCGCTTTATAGTTATAATTTGTAAGTCAGGGGCGTCCGTAGGATTATATAAATATATATATGTGTTGTTTTTTTTTTTTGGGGGGGGGGGAGCTTTCTTTTTTTTCTTTCCCATTATTTATTCTCACCCAAAACAGGCAAACATAATTATTATCAATAAATAAGTAAACAAGTCCATATAAATAATAAAATGCACATAAAATGATTTCGAACAAAATTTCGTATATTTTTTTAAAAAAATCCACAACTATTTACGAAAAAAAAATCAAATTTTATATTATCTGGCAAAAAATTTCAAATATTACATTATAGGGGAAAAACATTTGAAAATTAGTTTTTACTTATTAAATTTTTTGGATCAAAATTTCCATAATCTAGTTTTGTTAACTAAAAAGTAAATTTCCAGTAAAAAGCAAAAGATACTTAATTTGGGGGGAGGGCTACAGCCCCTCCAGTCCCTGTAAACGTAAGTCCTTGTTGGTCTTGGAGAAGAATTGAGGTTACACGCCTGAGTAATTGACATCTATATACAGAATATCATTAGTTTTTATTTCCTTCATATTAGACCTATTTGTAGCTGATCTAATTAAACGTCATTGCATCTAAACTACTCTCCTCCCAAACATTCTGCAAATTGTAAGGACTACAACGCTCCGTTACTGTTTGTTTTATTTTTACATACCGTCAGAATACATATTATGCACAGAGACTGAGTAGTTTGTAATAAAGAAACAACCTTAAAAGATGAAAAAAGGAGAAACAGTATTTGCAAGTGCTCTTTATTCTTTTTTATTAATTATTTAATATGTAGTGGGTGGGTTAATAATTCCGTTTGAAAGAAGAATAATCGTCTATCTTCGGTGTCATTGGTAAAAATGCCTAATGAAATAAATATAGCCTGTTCCGAAAGAATTAGGAGAGGTTCATTTGAAGGGAAAGGAGAAGAGTTAGCTACAAAATTCCACCAGCATCCGTTTTCTGGGGAAGTTTATGGTGAGTTATTCAGAGGCTAAATAGCTAATGCCTGCATCCTAAATTTGCAAATCATGAAGACTCGTTCTTTGTGATACATTACAAACTGGGAAAAACAGTGTCTGAGATCCACACCGACCTCCCTATGGTTTACCCTAATACCTGTTCTAGTCGTAAAACCATCTTTTGATTGGATGGTGAGCACTTTTTAGCTCGAGAAATGTGTTTAATCAGGACGTCCCCGGGGCGATAAGGACACCCAACAACATCGCCCAAGTCAAGGACCTGGTAAAGAAAAAACAACGATTGAACGTTCGAAAGGTCTGACCTGTCACCGAATGCAGTTTTTAGAATCCTGACTGATGATCTACGCTTAAAAACCTCATCAGCGTTTGGGTAGTCCATTCTTTCTCTCAAGTTAACAAGGATGAGCGAGTGAAGTACTTTAGGGGCCTGATAAAGCTCCTCCAGGATTACGAGATTTTTGGAGTCCCACCTGTTTGTAAAGGACGTGTTTCTTTTCTGAAAACTAAACCACCAGCTCTGGGATTACGATTTTAATAGCCATGAAGACTTCACACGCGGGGTTCAGCGGGTGATGAAGTCAGTGAAAGAAGAGTTGCTCTCCAGGCAGTTGGGGAGTTGCCACAACACTATACGAGCCGGAATAAGCTATGTGACAAGATTAAGTACTTTTTTATACTTTTGGAAGTAATTTCTTGTCCTACATGGGCAGGTTCAATCTTTTCGGAACAACCTCATATATAAATTTTAATACAATTATAATTAATTTTTTTCATTCAGTAATTCCTCATGTTTCGTTCTTTCTTTCCTTACAAAAATATTAACTCTAATGATGCATCCTTCTCCATGTTAGAGATCATTGAGTGACGTCATCATCAATAAATTTCCGTCAATGAGTTCTTAAATATTCATTATTTATATGACAATAAAATATATTAATTAAACCCTAATTAGAAAAAAGAGCAGACTAGACTCGTCTGCCTCAAAAGGTAAACTAAGAGGGGAAAAAAAGAAAAAATTTAGTTTCCAATAATAACCGATTTTTTTTTTTTTCAAAAAATTTAATAAATTTCAAACATCTTTAGTCACTCATTAAATATTAATTTTTTGGAAATATGTTTCAAAAAGTAACAATTCTGAAAAAAATTAAAGATTTTGAAAAACAACATTAATAACTCACAGCTGTTGACCAAAAATTCAAATATAAAATACTGTGAAAAAAAATTTCAAATATAAAACTTTTTTGAGCCAAATTTCTTAAATCTATAGGTACGAACAAAAAAATTAAATGTTTTGAAAAAAAAATTAAAATTAAATTAATATTTAAATTTCACATGTTTAAAAAAAAACCAATAGCTATATTGAAAAAATTATATTTTTTGGAATTTTTTTTCAAAAATTCACTGCTGTTCACAGCAACTTAAGTTTTTTTACAAAAAATTCAAAACTAAATTTCAATTATAATTTTTTTTTTTTTTTTTAAATTTAAAATATTACATTTTTGGAGAAAACTTTTCAAAAATTTAGAGCTATGAACAAAATATTAAATTATTTTGTAAAAAATCGGAAAATTAAAAATGAATTTCAAATATTAGATTTTTTGAAAAAAGATCTATTATTACATTTTCTAGTAAAAAGCAAAATTTCCTTAATTGGGATGGCGGGGAGGCTCCAGCCCTTCTATCCCAATCTCTTTAGAAACCCCTGCATATGTTCATTGTTCAAGGTTATAAAATATCTGTTGATAAATTTACAAAGGATTGATAATAAAATAATTTCCTGTGTTTAGAAGACATACATATACATTATCCAATAAAAATATATATCCGTAATTAATGAATTTCGAAGAAATTTAAACAAACCCTAATTGTAAATCCGTATATAATCTTAGTGTAGATATACGTAAGTCTTATAATTATTCTTTATCATGTATTTTATAACTTCCTGTTCATTAACGGGGTTCAAATCCTTATCAAAAGATTTGAACTATAAAATGGTATAAATGGTCAAGGGGAAATGAATTTAATTCATTGTTAATTAAGCTTATTTATAGGTTTTGATGAGTATTTTATTTACTACTTCTTATAGCGACTGTGATTTATAGGAATTATTAATGCATCATTTACATAAACGTATCATTTTTTAAATTAGTTACACCAGGAATACTCCTTTATTCATTTTCGTTTTGTTTTTTTGACCAACTACAGGTGATTTTTTTATATCATTCAGGTTAAATGGACTTTGAAAAATCATATAATGTCATCAAGATTTTTTTTTTTCAAACCAAAAATAAACTTATTTTAAATAATACATTTCTAAATAAATATAAAAATCAACTTCACTATACTTGAGCGATCTGCAAGAATATATATATTATTTTTGGAGGGAAATTGTTTATAAAAAAACAAAAATACAAAAAAAAATGGTTGACGAAAAAATCTATTTTTGGGAGAAATAAGTTGAAAATTTTTTTTTTTAGGAAAACATTTGAAATATTAAAATTTTTGTGGAGTATTCTATTACAAATATTAATTTTTTGGGGAAAAAAAAATGTAAAAATTCTTAACTATTCAAAGAAAATTAATTTTTTTTCGAAATATTTTCAGAAATTCAAAGGTATTTACAAAAACTTCAATTCTTGGAAAATAACTTTAAAAATCTATATTTTTTAGAGAAATTTGGGAACTAAAATTTTTCGAAAATATATACAAATATTAAAATATTTCACAAACTTTTTATCACAAATATTAATTTTTAGAAAATAAAATTACAAAATGCATAGTTATCCACAGAACATTAATTTTTGGGAAAAAATTCCAAAAATATAAAGCTATTTAAAAAAAAAATTTTAAAAATCCATAGATATTAATAGAAAAATTCAATTTTTTTTACAACAATTTGAGAAATAATTTTTTTTTTTAAATTTCAAGTATTAAAATTTTTTGTCAAAAACATTATTACAAACATTAAATTTTTGGAAAAAAAATACAAAAAATCAGTTATTCACACTAAATTGTTTTTTTCGAATAAAATTCCAAAAATACGAAGCTATTTACAAAAAATTAAATTTTTGGAACATAATTTCAAAATCTATAGATATTCTCACAAAAAATTATTTGACAAAAAACAAATTAAAATATTAAAATTTTTGTAAAAAATCTTATTACAAATATTAATTTTATAAAAAAGAAATACAAAAATGCATAGTTATTCACAGAAAATTAATTTTAAAAAAAAATAACCAAAAAAAAACAAATATATTTACAAAAAATTCAATTTTAGGAAAATATTTTCAAAAATCCATAGATATTTACTGACAAGTTCTTTTTTTTTTTTTTTTTTTATTTGGGGAAAAAAATTTTAGCAAAAAATTTCAAATATTAAATTTTTGGGTTAAAAATTTTATGATAAATATTAATTTTTAGGAAAAAATGCATAGTTATTCACAGAAAACTAATTTGTTGAAAAAAAATTCTAAAAATGCAAAACTATTTACAAATTTGGAAATTATTAGAAAATAATTTCAAAAATCCATGGATATTCAGAGATAAATTCTATATTTTTTTACACAAACTTGAGAAATTAAATTTTTAGGAAAAAAATTTAGAAAAAGAATTTGAAAATTAAATTTCATATATTTATTTTTGAGTTTCATCAAAGACACTACAGCCCCATCCCCCTGCAGACTCCCCTTTACAATTATTACATGTGTTTGGTAAAAATAACGATACATGCAAATTTAATGAAGTAATGGTAACAACAGGAGTAGGAAAACAAAAGGATATTCAAGCAGATTTAGATATCTGATAAGTAGATAATATCAAAAAGAGAGGATCAAGAGCTAATGGTTGGTAAACATTCTATTTGTTCTATAAGTATTTCCCATCAATCGAGAGGAACTGAGGATTATAATTGCTTAAAGAGACTTAATCATGGAGCCAAAAAGGGGTTCTTGTTCTTCACTGCGTGTATTATACTTTGCTCTTTGGAGATAAGCCACTCAATCTACTACCTATCCTTATGCATACTGTGAGGACGATATAATGAGCCCAACCGAGGGACTCTGTCTTGCATCTAAGGATATTGAGTTCTTTTCCGCCCACCATCCCAAGGACCAGGGTAATTTTTACATATGAATCTGGAGGAATAAAAACAACTTTTTTAATTAATTAATTATTTTTCTCATTATATAAAATAAACAGATCCACAAAGAAATATTTTAATTAATTACACAATTGTTTTTAATTCTGCATATTTTTACAAAATAAATTCAACTAATCCCTTAAATAATTAAATAAATATGGGTAAAGAAGGGCACGCTCTTCAATTTTCAAGCAAGTTTCTATTATTCTTAAGCCTACAAGAATAATGAAAATATTTTGTGGTAAGTTTAGTTGTAAATATTGTTAATTTGTTTTTTGCAGTATTCATTGAGATAGTAGTGTTCAAAATCAAATTAATTCATTAAGTAATTAAAAGGCAAATTGAAACAAACACATTTGTTAGATCAACATGAAATATATATTAATTTAAAAAAAGAATATTTTATTTCTTTTAAAGTAAATAACAGATTATGAACCTTTAAATTAAATTTGCTTTAAGTATACAAGTAGAACAAATTATTTTGTACTAATATTGCTCAAAGTTATACGGCGTCGTAGAATAGACAAACATTGCCAACCAAATATAGAAGAAAACTACCCACGAGCATGTAAACACCCTCAGACGTAGTTACTCAATACTCAAAGATGGTGTCGCATATTGTTGTCCAGATTATGTCCTATTCACGAATGTTGG
The DNA here is from genome assembly GCF_016086655.4 of Lepeophtheirus salmonis. NCBI lineage: Eukaryota > Metazoa > Arthropoda > Copepoda > Siphonostomatoida > Caligidae > Lepeophtheirus > Lepeophtheirus salmonis. Next base: position 41,076,733 of record NC_052137.2, read on the forward strand.
CCGCTTCTATTCTATCGGTAGCTTCAAATAGTCGAGTTGTTGTTCACAGTAGAGGCAGAGTTGAGCAGGAACAAAAATGGCTCGAACCCCTGTTTTGCAACACAACCAAAAGAGTATCGCCCTGTATTCATTTCATGTTTCACTCATGTGTAATTATCAACTCTTGCTTCCTTCTTGCTACTTGATCTCCTACACATTTGGATTCGCCATCACCCTATAACTTATTTACAAAACTGGTTTTTATCCTTTTTGAGAATGCAGTTTCTTTATTTGTAAATATACTGTGTAAATATATTTTGCGATAAATGCCCTGTCATTAAAGTACAATAAATTTAAAGCTAAGGAAAATGATTGAAGTGAGGAGACAAAATACACAAACGATTTAAATAGGACATTCCTACTCATCAAGGAAAAATTGAACAGCTTTGTCATATCCACATACCTACCAATCGTTTTGTATAATACTCTATATATATATATATTCATTTTTTTTTCATCAGATATCTAACGGTGACTAACAGGTATGCTACGTCCCACATGCACAAAGATTGCATATACATATTATGTATGTATTTAAGAATATTTACTCAGTCTTGAACGAGCTGATTACATTCGTTGGTATTAATAGAATATATTTTTTATTGAAAAAATAGGTGGAAACTTTTATTCAGAGATTATTTTCACTGACGTCATAAATTACATCATAATTGAAGGCAACGCATACTTGGAGACTCGTCTATATTAATTAAGTTTATGTGCATAAATGTTGGAAGGTATGAAAAACAGACATACTCTTCACAGGGTGTACTGTACATAGTCATAGTGCTTCCTTATGTATATCTTGGAAAAACTTAATATTTTTGTAAAGAAAAAAAAAGAATTCGAGGAAAAGGTCAGAGTGAGACGTACCGGGCGTAGAAAAAGTAATGACACCTTCTAACATTACAGTTTTGAATTGGAGTTGCTGATTAAATCTTAAAGTTTCGATATTTTTGAAAACTTAAATTCTAAGCATTCTAAAATTCAGTATAAGTCGTGATGGAGGCAAGAAGAGCCATCATAAGAAATTTAATCCGCGCTGAGAGGACTACCTTGGCCATCATGAAGGCCTTAAATGTCGGCAATGCCAAATTCTTTCAGGTCAGAAATTGTTCGGCAGATGGGAACAACCTAAAAAATAAGCCCAATAGTGTAAGACCCGCCAAAGTGAAGCCTGAAGATATCATAAATGCCTTTAAGGTCTACCCAACGATGAAGATGTCAGAGTACGCCATAAAGAAGAAGGTGCATCGGTCTACTGTGAGCAAGGCCATCAGGAAGGCTGGAGGAACGCCACTTAGAAGAATTGAGAGGTCACTACTGTCCCAACGTCAAAAGTAATTCCGTCTTCAACGATGTCAACAACTCTTGAATAATCTGAAGCCCAACAGCAAGCAGCCGGTAATTTTTTTCTGTGATGAGAAACCGTTGACCCCGTCAACAACAAGCAAAATGATCGGGAGGTATACTTTGGTAAGACTGACCACAGCATCAGGGCAGTTACCAAGACCAAATATCCGGCTTGTGTGATGTTGTTGTGGGTTGTGGCATCAACTGGACAAAAAATGCCTCCAATTTGATTTCATGTTGGATACTGGTTACCTGCAGCCGACTATTTGATGATGTTGAAGGAAAATGTGGTCCCTTAGATCACCAAGACCATGAAGAAGTGCAATAAGGTCACGTAAATATTTCAGCAGACAGGAATCTTACCCATACTGCTAATATTGTACAAAAGTGGATGGGTAGTAGCATGAACTTCTGGTCCAAGAACATTTGGCCCCTTCAGAGCCCAGATTTGAATCCACTAGATTACTCCATTCGGTGGCAAATTGAGAAGAAGGCCTGGAAAGTCCGCTACCCAAATATTGATGCCCTAAAGACATCCATTAACCATTAACCATCAGAGGCCCGAATCATAATTAATGTGCATTGTTATAGTAAAAAATAATTATTAAATAAAATATTATATGTTCAACATAATCCTGATCAAATATGAGTATTTTAATGACTAATTAGAGGCAAGTCTCAGTCCTTTTTCTACACCCGGTATGTCTACATAGATTAGAACATTTTTTTTATTGATCGAGAGGTGAAAAGTAGGATGGTTTTAAAAAAATCTTATTTTTTTATTGTTAATAATTAATTTCTTGTTTCACCAGAGTTTCTCAAACCTTTTCCAAATACGAAACCTTCCAGAAGTGCATAAAATCTCAAGGCACCCCAGTTTAATATATCATTAAAAAGACACTGCATAGGCGTAAATACAAATATCCTCTTCATTTTGACGAGACAGTAATAAACAATATAATTTGAACTGTAAATAACGACTGTAATAATAATTTTCATAGTTAAAAATACAGGTTTATTAAGTACTTCACAGTTTGCTTGACCGTCAATGCAAACAACACAGCAACACAAGAGCCCAACAAAAAGCATAGGAAAACTCAAATAAAGTACATTAAGTAGTTTGAGATGCCATTTCATAGTCAATCATGTCCATTGGAAAACAAATTGAGATGGAACAACGTAGTGCAATGGACAACGTGCTTGGGATAAATTATTCTCTTGAACTCAATGTGCATTGATTCCTACCCCGGTCGTTCTTAGAGAAGAAAATATGTATATGTACTTGAAAGAAGATTCCTAGGTTAGATGGAGTAGATTAAATAATAATAACTTTTTCTTATACTTAATCAGTGCAACTCCATCTGGCAAATTAAAGAAACATTTATTTAAAAAATAGAAACAGTGCTACTACTTTTTCAATGCTATGTGCAAACGCCAACAATGTTTCATTAATACGACTTCATTTTTATTTCTTAGATCAAAAAGATGTATATGATGTACGTACATTAATATCCGTTTTGTTTATTAGTTGTCCCATTAATTCGTAATTGGTAGTATAGAGAACGAATTTTATTGTTCCTTGCAGTGTTCATTATTATTTAATTCCTGAGTAGTGAACATATTTTCCTAAGTAAATTGAATTATATTCAAACCCAAATTGAACGTTCGTGTGTACTCATAAAAGACGGAGCGTATCCCTGAGGATTTGTCGCGGAGATATATTATATGATAGTGAGTCCTTGTTGGACTCAGAGTAGAATTGGGGATTGACATTGGAGTAACACTAGCCTTGTTTATATCCTTTTTTCCTTTATTTCTTATCACAGCTGATTGTAGCTGATCTAAGGAAACGTCATGAGCATTATTCTTTCTCTCCTCCAAAACATTATTTCTTTAAACTGTTAGAGTTACCATGTTGATTTACGGTTTCTTTTTTTATAACAAGGCCATTCCACACTGGACTTTCACCTTGGAGGATGTACTTCAGGTAATTCAATTTTTGGTGGATCTTGTATAAAATGTTCGTTGCTATATGTCCAAGCCTGCAATAGCTCATTAATACAACAATATTGGATTGAAATTTGTTTATAATTAACATCAGGAGTATTATATTCTAGGGTCGTTTGTAAAGTCCTTGCAAATTCTGAGATAAATCACTACTAGTTTGTTGTATGTTATGTATCGTTAGTAGCATCTTTTGGAAGAACACACACGAACTTTCAGCTAGTTTGGTTCATTTCTTTCTGTTTGGCATTCGTTTGAATCGAGGAAGCGGAGTGAATTTCAAAAAATGGATTTAAAATAATTTCGTTTTGTTGATTAAACATTACTTTATGAAAGGAAAAACGCCTCAGACGACAAAAAAAAAATCTTTATAAACATTATGGGGACCCTGCACCTTCGATTAGAACAGTTTATAAGTGGTTCCCATATGGGCAAAAGTGACGTTGTACGTTCTGGACGCCTTGTTGAGGTTATTACTTCTGAAATCATTTATAAAATCCATGATATGGTGATGAATGACATAATTGTGAAGGTGTGTGAGATGTCTAGTGCTGTGGGCATCTCTACCTGCAAAAAAAATACAATGATTTGCCCACAAAAAAATAGCCTTTCCATCTTGAAAAACAATAGGTCACACTTCAGCAGTTGTGGTAGTGAAATTAATGGACATAAGGCTCTAACTCGTTTCACATTCTCCAGACTTGGGTTCCTCAGATTACTATTTGATCCCCAAATTGAATAAATGAATGGCGGACAAAGATTTTATTCGAACGAAGAGGTAATTACAGAAACAAATACGATTTTTCAAACTTTGGCATATCATATTATTCGGGAGGGAGGAACAAACTAGGGTTAGACGAAGTGTATAAGCCTTAAGGGAGACTGTTGAAAAGTAAAAAAATGTTTAGCCCAGGCATTTAAGTATTTTTATTTTTGCGTTGACGTTTCAAACTATCGTCGTACAGTGCACCCCGTGACTGTTTTTCTTACACACATGCATTCGGACAGACAGACAAACTTGTTTTATTAATTCTAGATTTTTATACATATTTTTTTAATTAGATGTCAAAATACTAATTTTTTCCCGATATTGGAATGCAAAAGTTTACTATTTTCCTTAATATTAATGAAAAATAAAAACTTTGGTGTTTTAGCCACCAAAAAGGCTAACATAATAAATCTGACGTCAAATAAAAACGTTTTATAATGACTTTGTAATAAAGGTAAATATCTCATTACACAATAGTCTACATCTAAAATATTTATACACCATTTAACATTACTTGGGTTGAATGTATAATGAATATAACTAATGTTGACTGTAAAAAATCGATAAGTTACTAACGGGCATATAGAGATGGTCAAACAGCAGTTAATACGACAGAACCCATAATTGGATTAATGGTTTTTTTATATCATCAAAAAATATTTATTTTAATCAAATGAAGGAAACTGCTTATATAAGAAATTCAAGTCTAATTATTTTAGACACGATAAAATTTTATAGTCCCAAGTCCTAATTACAGAGTTGTTGTTTTTTTTAAAAATATTATGCTGTTTTTGTTTTTTGAGGGTGTTTGTTATTGGAATTTTTTGATGTGCAAAGTTAAAAGTTATTTAAAATAAAAAAATTTAACCAACTAGATTTTCAAGACCCGTTTGATAAATCAGAGTGGTCATTTGAAAAATAAATATGTTCTTACAAATACCTAATTGTCATGATGCAAGAATAGTAACAGTTTTTTTTAGGCAACTATCTTTTCTAAAAAAGGTTCAAATTCAGTCTCTTCAATGTAAACTTTTTTTTTACAAAAAAAAAAAAATCTCCTGACTTTGACTGAGTCTTTAATCACAAACAAAAGGTTTCTTAATAGGTCCTTAGTTCATTAATAAGAGTTGAAGAATACAATGAATACAATCATAAATAGTCAACAAATAGTATGTATATAAAATGTTATCAAGAAACATTGCTTGAAAATATTTATGGAGTAAAAATAAAGAAAGGGCTCCTATTTTATTTACTAGTCATTTTATATTCAAGTCAGAAAAATATATTTAAGTCTGTGAAATAGCATGTCACTCGGTAGAGTTGAAAGAAAAATTAACACCAACTCCCAACCAAGGAAGTTTAATATATGGTTTTTTTCTTTATATATAATGTTTTTTAAATGTAGCTCTTCCAATAAAAAACTTATAAAATCTGATACAATAGTACAATCTTTTTAAATTACAAGGAAATCCCATTTTTTCTCTCCTTAAGAAAATACTGTCTAATTTTTACTTCAATTGCAAAATAGTACCGTTTAACTACGGTTTGACATGATAACGTTCACATTTTCTTGGGTTTTACAAAAATTATATATCGTCCTTCGTCCCGATGTCGTTCCCGAAAAGGATGCAGAGACCATTAGCATCTCCGTCCAGACTGCTTACAACCTCAAGAAGTCCAATACAGTCCTATACAGCCAAGAAGAACCAAAACTCCTACATCAACAATATGGTGACTTCTCGTCTGCCTCCATCTAGCCCTCCTCTATCCCTGAGCGAGCAAACTCCTTTGACTTTGCAGATTGAGGTGTCTTAGAGATGAATATCTGATGCATCTCTCAGACAATTTTGGATTCGCTCCGAGCTATCATCTTGACTGCGTGGTACACCATCGTCAAGAGGGGGCAATTTGTTCGACGGCGTTTTGAAGCTGTTATTGCTTCTGAAGGAGGACATTTTGAATAAAATACATATCTAATTACACATTTTAAGCGTATCACTTATTGGTTTTATGTAATATTTTCATGATTAATTATAAATCATGTTTTCTGTAACTTAGTAATTATATTACTAGTAGATTCTGTAGATTAGAGTGTGTGTTATCAACCAAACTAAAATTCGAAACTATCACGACATAAATTTAGGTATAAGTAAGATATAAGAAAGAATAAAAATAAGAAAAAGTGGATGAAAGTGCAATTATGTTTCTTGTACGATATACATAGCATAATTTGCAAGGAAGTATGAGCAAAAAAACCAATTTTATTAGTAATTTTATCAAGTAAAATTTACATATTATTTCAATCAATTATTGGATGTTGCTTGAATTTTAGGATTCTAGAGATATAATTTAAAATAATATTCATAAGAATATATGGAATGTTCCCATTTTTCTTAATTTTTAATCCCCTAAGGCCTATTCTCCCCTTTCGACTATTACTGGAATAGTCAAGATTTTGATTATTTGATTAATCATTAAAAAATAAAGTTCCATATGTACTTTAAGACATTTATTAGACGATTGTTTGAATTGAGCCAACTAAAGATCGCATCAAAGATTTGAAACTTCCCATGAGATTCGACTAACGACTTGGAACTAAGCAATAAGTCTCAAAACTTACCTCACTTAAAGTGAGTTACCACATTTGTTGTGCATGTACGCATATATGAATGATGTCACAAGAAGAGTTGTTCATATAAAAAACTTTCTTTAATCCTTAATAACCAAGTATACCATATATATACAGTTAGACGTGTACACGGACGATCGATGTGGTAACACCCCTTTAGACTTGAGATAAATGTATCGAGCACATCTCTTCCCATTACTGAAATTATATAAACGATAAAAGTATTGGTGAAGTGTGATAGAGTTCATATACGATTCTATGTCGATTCTGTTTAACATGAGCTCAAAATTACTGCAAGTCTGAGTCAACTTAGAGTCTAATTTGAATTCATAAGAATATTACTCGTATCTGAGTTCGAACACAATTACTACACCTAAGTGTCTATCTATAGATACTAAAATAACGGGTCTGATTACAATAGACATACAATAAAACAAAGTTAATGCTGATCTGTTAAGGTTATTGATTATTTTTTTAATCTGAGTTTTAGACCAATTAGATTCTCAATGCCCGTTTGATTAGTCACATATGATATTTTATTTTTAAAATTAACATATTCGTACAAATATTATGAATTCAATTTTATTTAAAATTTCCTGAAAAGTCTTAAGAAATTCATATAATACCTTTCTACATACATAATTAATAAGATTAAAAATAATTCAATATTATTAATAATTTATGTTAATTGATTCATTGTAAAATTTCTCATTTTACTTATAAATAGATTGTTTATTGTGAAGTCTTAGTTTTGGTATTTATTGTTTCTTAGTAAAGTGGATATTTAAAAAAAAAGTTCTTCAATAGTTTTTACTTAGTTTTATTCGAAGTGTTATCTATCTATCCACATACAGGGTGCAAACGCTTTTGACACCCATTTTTATAAGTGTGATATCTATCCATGAATCAGGCCAGACGGGCTAACTATGTTAATCAGCTGATAGTCGGTTTACAGAAGCTGTCTCACACCATAATGAATAAGATTGTGAAAGAAGACATAAGATAGAAGTCATGTGTACTACCTAGAGGCCAACAATGCAAACAGGATCCAAGAATGGTACAAGAAGAACATTCCTAACTTCTGGGAGAAGGAGATCTGACCCCTTAGAAGCCCTGACCTCAACCCCTTGGACTTTTATGTGTGGGGTGTGGCTGAAAAGGATACCAATCATCACCTTCATAACACCAAGGCATCACTTATCACCAAAATCCTGGAGGTATTCAGCCACATCCCCAGGAAGGGCATCAGCACGGCTTGCTCCTGCGTGCAGCCCCGCCTGGAGAAGGTCATTGCAGCTAGTGGTGATTGTATCCATTAATATTCTTTTATGTACATTAATAAAATATTAATTATACTAAATTCCAAGTTTATATCTTTATTTTGAGGATAGTTATAGAGATCTTCTGTAAAAAGGTTAAAAACGGGCGTGAGTAGATTTTCCACCCTATACTAAATGGGAATGTATGTGTGTGTGTGTGTGTGAGAATGCTGAAATTTTTTATGCAGATTTTAGGGATAAAGAGATGGTTATGATACCATTTTTTGGTCTTTAAGGCCTTTAAATAGTATTTTTCTAAAAAAAAGATTTTTTTGACTAACAAATGACTATTTAATATAAAACAAATAATATAAACTATAAAGTTTTAAGGATGATTCTCACCGGATGTTGGTATGTATCTTTGCATACTTTTTTTAAAAGGAAATTATAAGATTTAGTCACGAAAAATGAACAATGAGTAAGAGAGAAGATTTTTATAATAATATGAAATATGAGGCAAGGATAGTTTTAATTGAATATTTTTTGTCTCTAAGCCTCATAGTTTCCTTTTAAAAAAAGAATAAGAAATCAGATTTAATTTTAACTTCTAAATGTCTCTAGCAGTGCCGGACAAACCTAAACTTTCTCCTTATAAAAAAAGGTTGCAATAATACATATCAAACCTTTATGCAGCACAAATAAGTCTTAAAATTTTCTTTTACATTAAGCAGAACAATTCTTAATTAATTTTAATTCCTTAATGTCCCAGATAACTCTCGGTCAAACCTATTCAAGTGAAAATGAAAATCAACAGTTACACATAGTTATGTGAAGTCCTCTCTCCAAACTGAGGAAAAAATGGTCGATCAACATTTCGACTTATGGATTGACTTTATTTATGCTAAAATATTTCTCGAGAATTACATTCCAAGATCTAGAGTACAAGGTCAAATTTATAAGATTCTGGATCACTATTTGGGTTTGGGGTTCACCCTGGAAATCTTAGACAAGTTTGAGATCTTTATAACTGTAGCTAATGCCGTACAACTCTGGTCTTTGATCCGGTCTCAAGTCATTTTAAAGAAGAAAAAAGACATTTATTTAGACATTACAAAATCAAATAAGACCGAACCAAAAAAATCAAAACAAAATCTTTCTCGGACTGAATCTGAACAAAAAACACTTTTATTATGAAAATATGCGATATTTGAATAAGTTTATTTGAAATATTTAATTAGATCAGACGTATTTAATTTAGAAAGTATATAATTTATGTGAAATAATTATTAATGACTTCTTAATCTTAAATACCCTTGAAAATTGTTATACTTTCTTCTACATCTACTGGGAGCTCACACCTTTTACAAGAATATACACAGAAGTTTATTAACATTTGTTTGAACAAATATAAGACTGAATTTATCACTATTATTTGTAAGTATCGACTCTCGCCTGCAGTGACGTTAAGCAACTCTTATTTGCTGAACAATCCTATTTTTATCGTTTTAATAATATTATTGTTCATGATGTCAAAAAAAAATGAAATATTTCATAGATTGTATTACAAAGTATCAAGCAATTAAAGAAGTATGCTAATTACTTTTGGATCTATTTCCGCAGGACGTAAAATATATACAAATATTTTGATTAGATTGACTGAAAGAATCCTATCAAATCTGGTCGATCAGCTCAGCAATATGCCGGTTGTCAATGATGGACCAACCTTACAAAAACTATTGCTAAAAACATGCATTTGCAGCCTATTACCTAGAAATTAATTCATAATATACCTACATATGTCTGAGGGAAATGCACAAAAATAATATATACAAAATAAATATAATTGCCAAAAATGCCAAAGGTGGATTCCCACTATAATATGGCCAATGATTAACAAAAGATGATAGCAAATTTCATAAAAAATTTATATTCTAAATATTTTATATTTATTTCATGATAATTATGTATCCTTTGTTAAATAACCTTGAGTCTCATAAGTTATGATAAAGTCAAATATGAGGCCATATTGTACAAAGTATATATACATGTTTTTAGCACCCCCCGCCTGTGTAGGTACTTTTTTACATAGCCCCTAAGCACAATGGTATCTATAAAACATCAATAATGTGTATGTTTTTAACTGTAGATTTATTTATATCTAATTAGTAATTAATAGGAATGATTTTTAAAAAAAAATGTTAATTCCGGTGTCGATTCAAGTAATAATTACCAATTTCCACTTTACATCGGATTTCTCTGAGGAGAACGTAATAAGTATAATTGCCTCCTTGTGAGTGGACTGATCTTACATCATTACTAGTAAGTCTAACAGTTTAGCCAGGACAGAATAATAATGATACATATTTAAAAACATTTGATACGGTATATAAGACAGTATTCACTAGATATACAAAACTTATTGAACTAAAATAACAATTGCTGCATCGACGACATTTAAATCAGAAATTACACCTTATTTTCAAGATACCGATTCCAGATAAAGTACCTGATTCTCGGATTCCGGTTTAATCGTCCCATTACTACCAATGACTGAGTAGTGTCCTAAACATTAGTCTATCGAACTCAAAGTAAATCTTTTTAAGCTGTAAATATCTCTACTAGCGTTTTTCATTTTCTGTGAATTTTTATTTGAGTTGTATTACTGGAAATACATTTTGAAATTACTGGATTCCTTTATTAAATAATAAATACTCTGAAATTAAAATATTTCTTTTTATATTTTAACAATACATAATAAATTTTAATTTATATTCCCATTCTGCCATTTTTATAATTATCACTAATTGAGCAGAATTTTCTAATTGAAAATTATACATATAATTAAATGTGGAATTTCTCGACCTGAGAAAACAAGATCCTGGAGTCCCAAGAGAGAAACTATAATGCACGCACATAAAATATACAATATAATATAAAGTACCCGACTAAGAGATGGTCGTAGTTGTTTTAAAATAGTATCTCTAAAGTCTACAATCTATGAAGTATATCTTTCAAAGTTGACGGCACAAAGTTGTTTAGTATTTTTTTCGTAAAAATTGTCCATATGTGATAAAATATTTTTATTTGAAAGGCCCTAGCCCAGCCAATATATAAGCTGAACTGGATTTACTCAAGGGAGTCCATATGAGCTGCCGAGACGTCGATCGCAGTGGTAGAACAAATGAGGTGACGACTTTATAAATTCTGAAGAAAATCCGCAAAGCGTGCTGGTGGATCGTCGCCCAAAAGTGCTCAAGCTAGCAGACATATAATCTATTCCAGAAAGGTGGGTACATCGCATATGATTTATGAAATGAACATGTGAAAATAAGGTGAGTGCCGTGTTTTCTCACTCTCGAGCAAATACAGTGTCGTGAAGAAGTTTCGATTGTGCGTTTAGCGAAGTTTCACAGAAACAAAGTAGAAAAATAACTCTTTTTTTTTCTAAAAATTTTGTGATTCCTTTGAAGTCGAGTACTTTTAGGACCGCTTTTGTAGATGGGGGATACCTAAATTATGAATAACCATTCTCAATCGGTGATTTTTATTTTCTTCAGTTGTATAATTACCTATAAAGGTCACTGAAACTAGTAACCCATTATTATTTACTGTAATAAAAATTTGTCGAATGATATTATTACTATGAAATACCTATATGTAATTTTGTTATTTGTACTGATTTTATTTTCCTTATAGTTTTAAAATATAACAATCATTGTACGGTAGGCTCCGAAGAAGATTATTAAGGTCTTCCAAATGATTTCAAAGAATGGAATGATTCATTTTTTATAACAGCCTACGCGTAAACTGGTTGTTCGCAAAAGGTATTACCGACGTTCAATGACGAATATTTGCTTATCTAGGTATTCAAAAGAAGCTTGTGCCTTTATATATATCATTGAAACCCCCAAAAATACTTTTTTTATTTATTGTTGTGAATCCCATGGTTTTGAGTGATTAATATTATTATAAATTGTCTAAAATTGTTGTGCACACTAGCATAACTAATACAAATGTGAGCTTTTTATAAATATAAATAATAAAATTATCAAGGAAGCAATAATTTTAGTATAATGTAGCTAAACATGACATTTTATTAGGGTTGTCTCCATCCATAACCTTGTACTTAATATCCGTCCTGTCTCACTTCTTATCTCGTTCTATTATAACAATTTTCATTTAGACCAAATTCAATTTTAAGAAAGATTAATTTACTAATGACCACATATCTTGGGTGTATTTTGGTGCAAAAATATTATAATTGCCCTCAAAGATTCCAGCGACCAAAGTCCGGAGCATACTCAGGAATCTTATTAAATTTAAGAATAAATTATTATTGATTCTTGAATTCAATTGTAGTCAAAATAATCTTTCAAATCCATCATTAATATTAGGTGGGGAAAAGTAATTTCGTATTTCCTGCCTTTATTTTACCAAATATATCTTGTTTTGAATATTATATCTTGGTCACATCGGATAATTCGATCAGTCGTTGTAAAGGACTGAGTGTATACTACTTTTTCTTTTTGGACAGTATTGCATTTGGCGAGTTCAGTCGTGGATTATCGTACGTCAAGTATGGAGGTCTCAAAGAAAGGAATTCGGCATATTTTACATTTATACTTCCTTAGAGGGAAAAACGTGTCGAAAGATACCAAGAAAATTTGCGATGATACGGGGGCAATACTCTTTTAGTTCGTGTTGCACACCAGTGGTTCGAGATATTTTTCCCCCCACTCAATTCTGCTCTCTACTATGAACAACTTAAAGATTTGAATCAGGCGATTGAACAGAAGCGGCTAGCATTGGTGAATAGGAGACAACAAGACATCATCAAGACAATGCCAGCACGCTCATATCTTTGATGACGTGCCAGATACTCTGGGAGCTCAGATGGAAAGTTCTTAAACCAGCTTACAGTCCGGATCTGGCACCAAGTGACTATTACCTTTTCCTATCTATGGCAAACGTGCTACAAATTTGGCTACAATATAGCCCTATGCCAATTTGTTGGCCGAGTTTATTGCCAATAGGGACAAGGGCTTCTATGAGAAAGGCATAATTAAGTTGGTTTCTCGTTGGGAACAAGCTATCGAGCAGAACAGGGCATACTTGGCTTAAATTGGATGATTGCAACACTTCTTATAAAGGTTTAAATAAACCAAAATTATAAAAATTACCTCTTCACCAACTTATTATTTTAAAAGCCTAAATAAAATTATATATAAATTTAAATACCTATTGGAATAAAATATTACTACACAAAAAAATAATGGGCTTAAACGTACTTTATTAACCTATTGATATCTCTAAATTCAATTAATTAGGGTAATAAATTGTTATTATTATTACAGTCACCATTTGAAAAATAAAAGTATTTGAAGCACTCTCGTTCTTTTTAACATACCTAATTCAGGGATTCTCTACCTAACTGTTACGATTCGAATGTTTTGGTAAACAATTTCTTTTCTTTTTGAGGCGTCAACTAATTCTCCTCATCATCAATCTATGTATTTAATCTCTATGAGTGAACTTCCTTTCATAAATAGAGTTAATTAGATTCAAATCGGATTGAACATTCGTTTGTGTACATAAAATACGGAGAGTAACCTTGAGGATTTGTTCCAGGTTTATAATTGTAAGTCCTGGTTGGACTCAGAGTAGAATTGAGGATCGACATCGGATTAATTATTGACAATGTTCTTGTTGATCTCATCCTTGCCCCTCTTCCCTTGTCTCAGCTTATTGTAGCTGATCTTCTCCACAACATTCTTCAAATGTTGATTTTTGGTTTCTTTTTCTTTAACATACGCATTATACACACGAGTTTCATCAATAGGAACACATATTAATATCATAGCGCATAAATGAATAAGATTAAATTGATCTTCCTTACGTCAAGTCTGCCTGGTGTCGTAAGAAAAAAATGATGAATGATATACTTCAAGTATTTTGGAGGAAATTTGTATATATTTAGACACTACGACCATAAAATATACATGTTCCTATAATAAATTGGAGGGCAAAAGGGTCCTATAAACTCCGCTTAGGCCTGGTTATACCTATATTCTAATTCTGGTGGGGTTTTTATAAGGACAAATTATAGGGTACTACGTCATTTGCTGCAATTATACAAGGCTGTCCCGTAAATAGTTAATTTTATATCAAGACATTTTCTTAAAGTGCTATGCGTTTGTTCAGAGCAGAACATAAATAACAACAAATTAGTTATTAGAAACGCCAAGTCAAGACTAATACTGTGAGGCATATAAACCAAGACAGTATCAAGATTTTAAGGTACCAAGACCAAGGGGGTAAAAATATTATTTTTCTTCTTTAAGAAAATGATTTTTTTGATTGGGTATACCTGGTGATCCATTGAAATCTGAACTCTTAATAATTCAATACCTAATTAAGCTTAGGGATTGCAATTAATTAATAGTTCGATATGTTAAAGCATAAACAATTAATTAGAAAACAACACAAACCTGAGCACTTTAGCTTACGTAAAAGATGAGAAAATGACTTGAACGTAGTAGACGAATTTCCATTCACGCACTCCAAACAGTTGGCTTCTCCAGGACCACTGTTTACGTAGTTAACAAGCCCAATATGTTGGAGAGGAAGAAGGGCTTTGTCAAAAAGGCTAAGCTAGATCCGGAGGATTTCAAGAATAAGAAACCCATCTCCTCCGTTCCAAAACTCTTTTGAATGAGTCTTTTGAATTCTTTTGGACTCTTTACGTCACTTTTGCCCCCCCCCTTCAGCCCTGATTCCTACCACTTCGACTATTCATGTTTGATACATGTCGAGGGAAAGGCCTCCAGTGTTTGTTATCCAAACACCTAGGCTCTCAAAGCCACTATCAGCCAGCACAGGGACGCATGATAGGACTACATCAACAGTGGGTGTCAGGCCTTCACCCACCGCCTGGAAGCCATCATTCCCGGCTACATTAATGATTAAGAGAGCTCAAACACACAGCTATTATTAGCATTAATTTTATTGAAATTATATTGTTACTTAATAAATTATGTTGTGTTGAAGTATAAAATTTTAAGTGTTCAGATTTTAATGGATCATTCGGTACAAACCAATGGGGAAAAATATTTCTCTTTTTTTTAAGAAAATGAGTTTTTTGGTATTGGTATATATACAAAGATGAAATATGGAAATTATAGTCAAATATAATGCTTTATAATTCTATGAACTATCACATATTCTCCAGATCGTACCTTTTCTTACTGTAGCCTCTTAATGAGTCTTAAAAAATGATCTAATGAAGAAACATTATTTGCGTAATTGAAAATTTGAAATATAAATACAAAGGATAAGGACCACTGGTATATAGAAGGTAGGAGCAACAGCCTAAATTATATTTCCTAACATTTCGACTTTTCTATGGCGATGAATTACCTTAATAAAAACAAATGTAAATATTGAATGAAAAAACAAAATTTCCTTGAAAAGGCTTGAATTCACCTCCATTCTGACACATTGAGAATCACTGCGTAATAAACGTACTGATTACATTAAATTAAACTGTTTATGCTTTCAAAGAGTTTTTAATTATCCACAGTTGTTGTTGTTGTCGTCTAATTGTTACTTTTTTATGTAAGTACTATATAATTGAAATGATGTTACATGAATCCCCATCAGTTCACAAAATATACAGGATGAAGATTTGTCTCTCCATTATCTTTTTTGCTCAATTGTCATGGGTCTATGGTGAGAGTTGTAAAGGCTATCTCAATCTTACTTTTCATTTGTAATAATCATTCCCCCTATTTTTACAGGAGAAAGCTGTCAAACCACAGACAATCAGGGTTGTGTCTTCCCCTTCAAATTTAGAGAAAACACTTATAATAAGTGCACGAAGGCGGATTGGAACACTTACTGGTGTGCAACATCCGTAAACAATGATGGATCCTTTGCAACCTTTGGAAATTGCAATAATGACTGTTCAAGTATGTTTATTATCTGTTATAAGCAATTTATAGAACATTTTCTTTATTGCAGTGGATGTACATGAACCATCCAATGAATGTTTGACCACAGGTGGATTTCCCTGTATTTTCCCTTTTACATATGCTGGAACCACCTATAACAAATGCACTGAGGTCTCCAACAATGGAGTGAAATGGTGTGCCATCAATAAGTATCCAGGAACCTCTGATGCTTTTCATTTTGAGAATTGTGATATGAACTCTCAATGCGCTTAGAAAAAAAAACTCATGTATAACACATCTCAATAATGCAACGCCAATAATTATAGTATTAATAAATATATAAATACGTATATTTTTCGAAATCTAGTTCTCATTTGTCGACAAGAATACAAAAATAATGTAGTTGAAACAAGAATAACTCTCATATTTTTTGTCAGTTGGTGTCCTCCCGATTCTTTTTGTGTTCCTCCAATGATTGACTTGTTGGTCAACATCCAAATTTACTGTCAGCTATTGAATTGCCTTCTATTATTCCTTTGTAGTGCTCTGAACGTTGACTTGATGAGTTTGAATTATTTGCTGCTAAGCTGTGAATATATCCCTACATGGTTTATAGAAATACAAGGTTATACCAAAACGTGTGTACGACATCCACCACGTTTTCTAATAGAGACAAAAAAACATGATTGTTTGGGTGATTTGTCACATCCTATCCGTCTTGCCCACCAGTCGGTACGATACATCAAATTAAATATTCCAGAAATAGTGACTGTCTTGCCCAGCAGTTGAAAATTTTAGCAAGTCCGATTGCATGATGGTCTTATCTTGTATTTCTATTAACCTTGATCACTAGTAAATTATTAATCAAACAGTTAGGGAGAATCAGCCACCTATAATTTAATTTATTCGATGTGCGAAATACCGTGCACGGAAAACTGCCCTAGAGAAATTTGCCCGTGGAAGATTGTACAAGAGAAAATTTCCATTGAGGAAAATTGCCGTACGAAAAATTGCCCGTATTTGGTTCAAACTTAGTGATGAATAAACTTTATAAATTCGCTTAATATTATGTATTTAGTAGCTATGGGGTTTTAAAAGATTTATCACTTAATTTTCATCTATTTATGTCTTTAAAAATTATTATAAGAAATTTATTGTGTTATTTTATAAAATATAGATATTTGTATGAACAAAATTATAATTACTAAAATTTTATTTTATTAATCATTTACTCATAGGGTTATATAAATTATTTCCAAAATAAATCAGTTAGATATCTAACCTTTCAAAAAAGATAAACAAAAAAGTAATTAAAAATTGAGTGTACCCATTACAAAATGAAAGAAAAACAATTATTGACACAACTATTGAAATACAATTAATGTTATTTACACGTAACGTAGCATCAATATTAAAAAAGAGTTAAATGGCGTAAAAACACAGAAAAAATGTGCTTTTAAATTTGCGAACCGATGACTAAAAACTTTTATTTTTGCAATTAGCGTGGTTCTTTGGATGTATTGGTAGTGGTTTTTAGAAATCCCACAATACCCCTGGGCAAATCTGAGGGCAACAGCTATTCAACCATACTTAAAGAGGCACGACACTATTTATTATACTCCTCCTAACCAATCCTCTCTATACGTTTCTAAGAAGGTTGAACTGAATTTAAAAAATTGCAAGGAAATTGTATTGCAATAATGTTACTCAAACTTGAAGGTACTCCCTTGGGGGATGGAACAAAGAATATGTTTAGATCTTTCTCATAAACAATATTAAGTGAATTTAAAATGTGCTATTATTCGTCATCAAGTTTCAAGAAAATACGAGCAATTTTCCTAACTGGCAATTTTCCTCCAGGGCAATCTTCCACGGGCAATTTTCCCCATGGCAGTTTTCCTGGTACCACAAAATACGTACACGGGTAGGAGGGAGGGGATGGGTTTTATATAAATTTCAAGATTGATATACAGGGTTGATCTTATCTTGTGGTGCGCATTCTATTATTTTCAGTCCGGAATGACATTGGTGCAAAATCACAGAGGAGAATAATAAGACATCTTTACTCTGAAAAGAGAAGGCTGAGACGGTTGGAAGGAGCAAAGGAGATTCTAAATTTTCTCAAGGCGAACAAAAATTTGTGCAAAGTTTTGCACAAAGTTTTTATGAATGTCTTTTTTTTCCAAAAAATTTAATTTGTTGTAAATAACGATGAAGTTTTGAATTTTTTGTTAAAAAATCCCAAAAACTGGAGCTCCCCCACTCAAAAAAGAATATATATATATAATCCTGCGGACCTTCTGTTAAAATGATATTCTTCATTCTTAATTAAAGCTTGATTAAAGTATTTATTATTATTATGAATACATAAATATAATGCTTTTAACTCATAGATAGCCTTGGTAAAATGGGCCGATATCTATGATTATGTCATTGAGTAAAGTTATTTATTCGAAGGCTTTCCGAAGATTTAGGACAGCTCCAACATATCCTAACCTACATTTACCTATAGTATGCATATTTTTTAAATTGTATTGTAATTGTGACCCAACTCTTATAACAAACTGGAATGGCCTAGAAATATGTACGAATGATAGTAACTTTAAACTTATAGAACAATATATTTCTCTAGGAGTCGCCTCCAGGTTTCTGCAAAATAACCTAATTAACGTTATATTCCTATATACATCATTCTTAAAATAATACAATATAGGTATCCTAAGCTATTGATGGGATTTTATTGTTATTCATTAAGCTCGAACAGAAGTATTTTTCACTCTAATAAGTAAATTTTGATAATAAACTACTATGCACATTACAAAAATATCCCTACACATGTTTAAATTATGTAATTTATACATGGTTGTGTAGCAAAACGTGGACTTGAGAGGTTGCTTTAAAAAGAATTGGTTTTTTTATTTAAATAAAGGACAATCACAAGGCGATTCATCAATTTGGTGGGTTCCTCCTTGATCTTCTTCTCCAAGCTGGACATGAAATCCGGATCCCAACTTAAATTGTGCCCTCTGCTT
This sequence comes from Lepeophtheirus salmonis, assembly GCF_016086655.4. Classification (NCBI taxonomy): domain Eukaryota; kingdom Metazoa; phylum Arthropoda; class Copepoda; order Siphonostomatoida; family Caligidae; genus Lepeophtheirus; species Lepeophtheirus salmonis. The sequence goes on from NC_052137.2 coordinate 41,095,764, forward strand.
CCTACTTTTCTAGAGAGGTCATCTGTATCATACTTCATCTTGGTCACATTGAAAACCAGGGTATTGGAGCACTTTACAATGTCCTTAATCTTTTACAACTCTACTTACTTTTTATTTTTTTTTGCTGAATATTATAAAATTATTATAAAACAAGCAATAAAAAACACTGTGAGCGGGAAAACTACCCTAGGGAAAATTGCCAGTGGAAGATTGCCCTGGAGGAAAAAATCCCAGTTAGAAAAAAGTGCTCGAATTTTGTTCAAACTTCATGATGAATAATAACACATTATAAATTCACTTAATACTGTTTATTATAAATATTCTAATATTCCTTTGATCCATTCCCCAAGGGAGTACCTTCAAGGGAGAGTAATATTATTTCATTAAATTAGAAAAGGTGGGGGGGGGAGAGAAAAATAGCTTAATGCCTCTTAAAATAAAGTTGAATTCTCACTGGCCTTGGATTGGCCAGTGTCCAAGGGGTCGTGTGGGATTGTTAAAAACCACCACCATAGCATCAGATACATCCAAGGAACCCTGATAATACCACAAAATAGTTTCAAGCCATCTGGTTCAGCGTGGAAGTGTTTGTAGTGTTAAAAACCAAGAGTCATGGGCCGAATCAACAAGATGCATGCCTCACAGTGCTTAATCTAACCAATTAAAGGAATATTTTAAAAAACAACACATATAATAAAAAAATTAATATGGTTAAAAGCCGAGATCGTCCCTCATACTTACTTTCCCAGATACGATAAACTGCTGTAGAGTCAACAATGGATCCATGATTTTAAAGAGTCAAGCTCTTCCAGCACTCTCTTTACTAATTTTCCAATCCCTACCGGCACGGGTTAGTCGTTGACTTTTGATGCATCTAGTATACTCTGAACTTTGGGTATGATAGATGCTTTCTTGAAAACTCCTATCATATTTACCGACAGCGAGACCAACCAGTCGGAGGGACTTAATCTCTTATATAATGCCTCCATATCTCAGCCTCAACTACTTACAATACAGGTGCGATAGAAACTCAAAAATAAAAGAGGTCAAATGAATTATAGATGTTAGTTTTAAAAATGGCACATGCGATCCTGAGGGGCATCTCTGCTCTTCTTGGTATGGAACGGCAAAGTTCCCAATCTGTCCCTAAAACATTTTTGTTTTGCATTGCAAAAAGGGTTCTGGACAATTACGTGCAGACTCACACACGTAGCTTTCCCATCAGGACCAAGTCTTTCTATTCTTCTCCTCACAAGGACTTTAGGGTTAGTACACTGTTGATTGCCGTAGACGGTAGTTTGAATTTTTGATTTTTCAGACAGCTCAAAGCAAAGAAATATGGATTTGGAGGCCCTATTTTCACCTTAACTTTATCATTGGGGAGATCTGAGATGCGCTGTCTTTTAGCTTTTTTCTCACTCTTGATGACAAGATGACGAAATGTCTATTATAGTTTGTTTATTCACAAAGGATGGCAGAACTAGAATTTTTAAAAACAATTTTATGTTGCATCAGTTTATTCTATACGATCTTATTCCCAGAGACGCTACTCTTTAAGGTGAAGAAACTGAAAAAGGATGGGGTTGAGCCTCGCACGGAGTTCTAATAATGGATGTCTCAACAAAATTCGGTCTCCACCCATTTTGGACTTGGTGAAGGAAAGGATAGACAGGAGCCCGATGAAGAGCAGGAGAAAGATGGCCAATTTTTCAAATTAGAAAAATAAATATTTTTTTTCAAAATAGCTATTAATTTTTTAAATTTTTTTCAAAAAATGGAATATTGGAAATGTCATTTATGAAATTTTTTCCAATAGAAATAATATTTGAAATTTTTTGATTTATTTTCAAAAAAATCGAAAAGCCAAGCTCCCAAATTATAATCCTCCGAACGCCCCTGAAATGATTATGGTCAAATGCCACCGTTAAGCCTGAACCTGAACCACCTTAACTATAGGGTGTGGGGCTCCATTGAGTGGAAGATTTGTGCTACCTCTCAGCCCAATGTGAAGTCCCTGAAGGCTGCGGTGGAAAAGACTAGGAGGGCATTAGCGAAGACTTTGTTGGAAAGACGTACTTGACATTCTGCAACAAGGATCGAAGCCATGCTGGTGGCCAAAGAAGGTCATTTTGAAAAATTATATAGCTAATGACATCCCAATCAACCAGTAAAAATTTCAATTCTCTGCCTCTTTTATTTTTGCAAATTTGGGTGAAATTTTACACGGGAATCAATTACTGCATGATTCGCTGCCGCACACTGTAAAAAGAAAAACTGTTATTTTTTCAATTCAGATTGACTTAATTTTATTAGAAAAATATAGTATGAATATTCTGATTTTGCATTTAAAAACTCTATGATAATTTTAATTCATTTTTGTTCTAGATAAATAATGATCGTTCTTATCTCTAAATTCGTAAAAAAAAAAACTTTCATGGTCAGATTCAACATTGTATAGGAATATTTCCTTGTCCTTTAGGCTATGGATAATTCATTTTTGTAGATCACACAATTAAAATTGATATAATCATTATAACATGAGCAATAAATCTGGGAAATTATACATCAGATGTACCAGTAATAGTATCCAGCATTGTCTGGAGAAATTAAGCGACGTCGAACAGAAAACTTTTGCTGTAGTAATTAGTGATGGGAAGATTCCAAAAAAAGTCCCGATGCCGCTGCCAAATCTTTAATATTTTAAGTAATGGTTAAAAATACTATTTTCCTATTGGGAGTGTGCACAGGATTAAACTTTAGGGGAGGCTTATTTTTTTGAATTTTTTTGGAAAAACATCAAAAAATTAAATTTTTTTAGAAAAAAATTTCAAATATTTTTTTTTAATCCAAAACTATTCACAAAAAATGAAATTTTTTGGATTTTTTTTCAAAAAATCTACAGTGGTTCAAGAAAAATTAAATTATTTGGAAAAAAATTTCAAAAATTAATTTTTTTTTTTTTAATATTTAGAAAAAAAAATATTATAATTCTGTGGACATACATATATTGTAAAAATACATAGCCATTTACATAAAATTATATTTTTGTTCAAATTTTTTGAGAAATTTTTTTTAAAATTACATACAAATTTACAGAAATGAAATTTGTAGAAAAAAATTTCAAGAATCCTCAGTTGTGTTAAAAAAAAATTAATTTTTAAAAATAAATTTGAAATATATAATTATTTGATACAAAAAGTGATACATTGACTGTTTTTCATCATTTAAAAAAGTAATAAATATGAATTGGAAAAACAAATTAAATATTATTTTCCTGATGGATTCCAGAAAAAAAAACCAATTCTCCAATTCCCGATTCCGATCAATCTTCCATCACTAGTATTAATATAAAAGATGACTCCCCAGCAAAGTAATTATTTAGTGTTACACTCTGTTTTTGATAAATGTAGTCTCACGTAGTTCCTCAATACTTCAGCATTCTCTCCTCAAGAATGAAAATAAAACCATGTGAAATTAAGCAACATTGTTCAGATTTCTAGCAACAAAAATAAAACTCACACGATACAGAGTACTTGTTATTTAAGCCCCTAAATAGTTGTATGTCATGACTTATGAGCCAAGGAGTAATTTAGTCTCTAGAGCGCTGTCTAACTGAGCGTTATCTACCCTTACTTTTTGCTAAAACCTCATCTACAGTCACATTCATTATATAGAGGGTCATTCATGTAAATCCGGACCATATTTAACTGAGTGACCCACAAAACTTTTTCCTTTTAATATTGCTATAAAAAAAAGATGGATGAATATTTTTCAATAACTTTTTTTTTATTTGAAAGCCTCAACATTCCGGTTAATGATGTAACATCACTTCATTCATATGGCCACCGTGGGTGGCCTTACAGTAGCCCATTCTGTCGACCCAATTTTTCAATACATTTTCGATTGTGTGAGCTTCAATAGCTGCAATGGCGACTCCAATTTCGTGTTTCAAATCGTCAATCGTCTCTAGATGGTTGGCGTAACATTTATCCTAGACGGTTACCCACAAAAAATAGCCCAACGGAGTCAAATTGCAGCTACGAGGTAGCTAGCTGACGTTGCCGTTTCGGCTTATGATGCAATTGTCGAAGATAGTGCGCAAAAGATCCACTGTAACGTTGGCTGTGTGGCACGTAGCGCCATTTTCTTGGAACAAAATGTCGTCGATGTCTTCCTTTTCCATTTGGTGAAACAAAAAATCTTCCAACATGGCCTGATAGCGCTCACCATTGACAATAACGGCAGCTCCTTGCTCGTTTTTTCGCTTTCGGCAACAGCAGCAATGTTTTCGATTGAATGCACTAGACGAACACGGGAACGCGTTGTTTTATCCATTAACGAACCAGTTTTGCGCACACGCTTCACAAATTTATCCACAAACTGCCTGGAAGGCGCTTTATTTCGACCGACCTAATTTTCTTGCAGTTTCGTTTGAAGACTCTCCTTTTTGAAAGTAAGTCTTTGGTATTTCCCAATTTTTACGAGTGTAAACTTAACGATTTCGTAAGCCGGAGATCTTTTACAAAATATTAGACACAATGAGAAAGTTACCACAGCTGTCAGACATCGAAAAAATTGATAGTTTAAAATGGAACCTCTAAATGGGCCACCCGTTACATTCTGAACAACAAGGATAGCATTTAACTCTTGTATTTCAAATTTAGAGTGAGAATTTGAGCATTAGCTTTGAGTTTGTCGCCAACTTTTAATTCACAAATAAATATTTATAATGAGGAAGACTCGGAGGAACACCATTATCAAATTAGCTTGCACTGCACACAGCCCAGGGTACATCAAGAGGATATGCATATATCCAAAGAGCACAGCCTTCGACGTTTACACCCCCTGGAAGGAGGAGGGGACATATAAGAGAAAAACCTGATAGTCCCGGATTGATAAAAACGCACTCCCAGCTTCCTCAGTGGTCCTGAAAACGGTCCGTGAAGGCATCTCATGTGACTTCGATTAACATTCTTGCCAAAAAGCGTCAAGTAAACACCGTAACATTCTCTGACACTGACCTAAGGATGAAGTCATACTGCCTATACATAAACTTCTGTTCAAATTCGTTGGCGGAGTTAATTTCATCTTAATCTGCGAAATTATATTGAAAGTTAATCATTCACTATCATGGAAATTATATACTCTTCAACCAATTATTATTGATTTTATTTTTTTAAATTTCAAACTCAAATTTGATATTTTAAAACAGTTGCAACCATTCACCATTTGACAAGTTGCATTTGAATGCAATTGGTGAAAATATATAGACAGGTAAAATATTTAAATGAATTCAAACAATAGTTGATACATGAAGGTATATTTTGTTAAAGTTTGGGGGTAACCCTTGGTCGTTTTAGAGCAAGTTGGGGCTCCCATACACTCCGGGCGCAGAACTCAAGAATGGTTGGAACAGCACATTAAATTTGGGAGAAATCAATGTGGCCACCTATAAATCCAAATGCCAATCCTTTCGATTATTTTGTATGGAGGTATTTAGAGTTGAAGGTGAAATTCCGGTCCTATCAAAGTTTGGATACTTTCCGAAATGTTATCGAAGCTGAATGAGAGGAACTACCCGAAGAAATTATCTGTACAGCATGCAACTCATTTCAACGTTGATTATCATTAACAGTTTCGAATGATGGGGAAATATAGAATAAGTTTTAAATAAAAGCTATTGCTATAAATACACTCATAGAATTTTATAATAAGCTAAATTTAGATATTTTTATTGACAAATTAATTATTGCGTTAATAACTAGCTTTAAAACTTTTGAACAAACCTGTGTATATAAAATTGTTAAAATGATTACTTGTCTCTTTCAAAGGAATATAATTTATAAATAACTATTTACATACATGAATATAACAAAAAACATAAAAGTAGGTTTGTATAAATGTACTGAGAATCTCTTAATTTGATTATTTCGTTGAATTTCTAAATGGGGAAATGATAGCATTAATAATAATTACTACGCATTTAAAATTGTGTTCTCATTTTGATTTTAATGTGATATTAGTTTAAGCTGCTTCATGTTGTTGGAATTATAACATATTTTTTATATATAATATATAGTTAACTCATACATCGCTGAAATGAGCAAAGAAGAAAAATATACACAAGTTTTGATCTATTTGCAAAATTAAGAGCAATTATAATGTAAACAAACTTGAGAATGAAGCAAATGTTTGACGCTTGACTTATTTAACGTTTTATAACTTCAAAATATGTCATGTTATTGGTATAATATGTAAGTAGAAAAAAATAGTGTTTTATGAATCCCTATTGGTTGGTTTGAAAAGTTTTGAGAATTATTGTTAAACTTTTTAAAGCAACGTCAATGAATAAAGCTGTATAAAACATGTCCGAGGATGTGGGAGATGATTTTACTAGCTTGTTATCCAAACAGAATTTTATATTTTCCAAAGTTGTTAACATAAGTGTTGTGCGAGTCCTTATTCAGGACAGAAATCTGCATTCCTGTCCAGTTCAGTACTGCATATCAGTCCTAAAATTGATAAAATTTGGTCCTTCATGACGTCACTCAAATATATTAATAGGAAGTTATATGTATAAGTAATTGCTAGACTCAGAGTAAAATTGTCTATCAATATCAGAGTAATTCAGCCTATGTGAGCCGTGGGAATTCTTCTCCAAGACGCACCAAACTACAAATGTCGGGGGAGTTGAGGTCAATGTTAGAAGAGCGCCACAAAGAGGCAGCCCATGTGTCAGCCATATTGTTACTGCAATGTTTTTTTTAGCTGTATGGACTTCTTGATGTTCTGAGGAGTCTAGAAGGAGATCCCACCAATCTCGGTAGCCTTCTCGCCACTAACATCTGAGCGGAGGGGATCATACATGCGTTACCTTTTTTTTTATTGCTTTGACATTTGTAAACTTACAGACATGGGATAAAAAAACAAAACTTTTTGGTTTAGTTTTTTTCTCAACTAAAGGATTCTAGGGAAAGAGCAGTCAAGGGAAAAATATGCAATTCAATCTAATAACAAGGAAGACTATGTTCCAACGTAGTCAATTGCCTTTATTCTTTTCTTTTCACTAGGGGGAGACCCACTCCTTCACTTTCCTCCTACACACACACACTGGCTGCGTGCCTAGCAGGAGGAACATATAGCAGCTTCTAATTCTAAGCCAATCAGAATTGAGAACTACTGCACTCTACCTTCCTAGAGCCCTTTAGTTTCAACTAACATTTCTGTTGAAAAATGAAATCTCGTAATTAAAAATAACGGGGATTAAATTTTAACTAAATGCAGAGTCCTGACCCTGTAGGAAAAAAAGTCAATGTGTCTTCAAAATATGCACCATGAGACACAGGTACATACATATGTAACATCATTTGACTGTCGAAAACTAAAGCCTACACTCAGAACCAGTTGGTCTCAAACTTAACTTGTACTCGGAACATTGAGGACCCAGTCTTAACTCTTGCCATGAACGATTTTTCAGTCATTTGCCCTCAGGATCGTCTAGAAATAATTGTCATTTAAACACATAATTATAGAAACTATCGTTCTTTTCAACTAAACATTATGTTTATAATGCTTGTGATTCATAATACGTCACTAGTATATGAACGTAAAATCGCCGGAAAGTAATTTTGTTCACCCCAAACTTAAACAGGTTATTAGATCCTAACTTAAAGTGTAAGCACAACCCTATATATGCTCCTAAACCTGTATCCACAACGTAAACCGAATTTAGTTATTTATTTGAACTTAAATACCTTGCCAGTATTTAGGTAAATCTTGGATTAAATCCCACACCTATAAAGTGAGATAAGCACTTATCTAACCCCTAATCGCATATAAATTGTTACTCAGAATTAAGCACCTTTCCGCTAATTTTATAAACCCTTTATCAAATTAAGTAAAATAAAGCTTAAATATGCATGAGCTCTAAGCACCGTACATGAAGGTTCCTGCAAGTAATAAGACCGTATTACTATTTGGCTTCCACATAAAATAGATCTGCCTGTGTTACATAAATAGATTTTAAGTAGCTTGAAAAATAGATAAAGTCGATTTATTTCTGACTGACCTAGAGCCCCTACCCTTTAGAACCATTATTGTAGAAACAATCATTCTTCTCAACTAAACATTAAAATTATAATGACTTGTGATTCATAATATAGATTTTCTTCCTTTCAACTCTTTGCTAAAACAATCTTCCTCGAGATTTCCAAAACTGTTCACAAATGAATGCTGAAAAATATAATTATATTTGACAATTTGTATCAATTTTTTTATCGAATCTATCTCACTTGCATTTAAAATAAAATAAATAATGGCAAATAGTATATTGCCATTTTTTTACTTTATATTTTACCTATTTTCTCAGAGCTCCAGTAATCGAACTTAAAATCGAGTCATTTTATGGACTTGATTTAGCTTATAAAGAGTTGATTCAAATAAAAAGAATACATTTATAGATATAACAAAATTCAATCTGAAGTACCCGCGTACTATCCGAAAAGATCCAAACAGGCTTTTTATGGATCTTAAAAAAAGATATAATTGTTTTTTCTAATCTTCGAAACCTTATATTATTGCTGAAAGGCATGATCTACCAAATAGGCCTTAATCGAAAGATATAGCACTTTTTTGTGTGAATATGTGGATTTGAGTTGATAAAACTATGTCCTGACTTAGAAAATAAGGCATATTACATTAAATTTTAATATTTTGTGACACCATCTTTCCGCTTTGATTATTGTAAATTTAAAATGACCGATTAAATAATTTTAAAACTACCTGAACGATATGTGTTGGCTTAATCACAACGCTGAGACGTTCACAATATTATATTTTTCTTTTTTTAGGAGGGGGTTTGACTTGGTCAAAAATTAAATTTTTTGGAGATAATTTCAAAAAATTCATAGCTATTCACAAAAAAAATTTGAAAAATAAAATGTCAAACATTAAACTTTTAGAAAAATATTTGGAATAATAAATTTTCTAGTAAAAAGGAAAAATTTCTTCATTTGGGGTGGGAGGGGGGATAGAGCCCGTCCAGCTACGCCCTGTGGTCACCCCTGCAACGCATATAAATTTAAATAAATCTGCCGGTGTAATGATCGTTTCTATTTCTATTACATTAAAAATCTCCCAGCGTAAATTGATTAGCTAACTCAAGGAACCTCTTGATTGTGTGGTCTGCTTCAAAATCTCATGATTAAAACTTGCAGGTCTATAAAGGATGGAGTTGGACTCAGAGCTATTCTTCAATTCAATTATTCTGAGTCCAAGTCGACACTGAGTAAGAACTCATATATCATTGATCCTTTTTCCTCAGAAGACAACCACCTTCCGCTCCTAAAGTGAAAACACAAAAATATACCTTAACTTTTCTTTCTTGAAGTCACTTAAAGTTGTATTTAATATGCATTTCAGCCACTGGAATCGACAGCTGGACTGGTGAGGGGCAGTCCCTCCACTATTTGAAGAAATAAAGCTTTAAAATTCTGAAACTAATTTGCATTTTCTAATTTCATGTCTTTGTCTATAGTTCTTCTTCATCTCCCACTTTTCAACTGATAATAGCACCAATATCATCCTCAGTAGTGTAAATAGTAAAGCAGTGCCCTTTTAAATGTTATATTCATCTGCCCTTCACACCTCAGGAAAAAATTAAAAAAATATTTCAAAAAATATTAATTCAGGAATCCTCAGCTAAATTGCTCATAAGCATATTGGAATATCATTCTTTCAAAAATATGGGATATTTACTTAAATAAATTGCTAAATATGTGCCATACGGGCTAATTATAAATTGTTTGATCAAAAACAATAGTTAAAAGATACCAAAATTATTTTAATATTGTTTGAATATCAATTGAACAAATAAGAAAGTAGAAAATAAAAAATTGATATATTTCATTACGCTAGTTTCTGAAAAATAAAATTTTCTATACACTTTGGAAAAGAGCAAATTCTGTATCAAAGCAACATTTTCACTCGAACCAAAGAGTTGCTTTAATCTGGATTTATTAATACAGGTTGAGACATGAGGCTTAATGTTATAACAAATTATATAATATATCTTTATTTTCATTGAAATTATTTCATATTAATTATAGTTTATATAAATGTAAAACATACTAAACATATTCTTAACAGAAAGGCATGAAACATTCCACCATGACATATTTGTCAATCGTTAAAAATATATTAATCAATATCTGGACTCACGGGGATACATCAAAATAAATAAAATCTTTTAAGCAAATAATAGAATGAAGATTACAAGCCACAACTTTTTAATGTAGACTATGAGTATCCCTCGCATAAACATCCATAATGTATAACTTGATTTCATCTATGATATTTTTAATCTCCATAGAAACAAAATAACTTGTTGCATACCCATAGTGAGTGAAGGATTCCATGAGTCTTCGGAGTAAATCCTACTGACTAAGGGTAATTCAGCAGGGATTTCATTATTAGGGATTATTTTCCGCATATGCACTCTTCTCCATTGAGGAGCACGGATCCCGAATTCGGAATTATACTCTCAGAATGGATTGCATTTCACATTTTTTTAAATTTATCCGTCTCATTTTTCTTTTTTTCTCTCTTTGTTTCTATCTCTTCCAGCTGATACATATCATTATATATAGACATTTTTATGAGATCAATTCAAACATAAGTTTTATCCTTGAAATATTGTTGTGGCCTTATCTCAGATTCACAACGATATAAAGCGTATTTTTGGAGGATCTTTTTAAAAAATTAAAGTTCATTAATGACATACTTTTAAATTTTGTGAATTTATTCGTCTTGAAGCTATATAAGCTGAATAAAAAGGACCCATTTTCCACTTTAAACAAAGATAACTCGAGTTATATGCATGATGCAGACATTTAAAAAATGGTTTAAGATTTTTTTAATATTCGGCTTTCAAATAAATTCACATCATCTATCCCCATCTTCAACGCCGAGGGCTTAAAACAGCTTTAAACCTTTAAAATATCCAAAAATAACCAAAAATGTATGGCCCTTTTCTGAAGGCCTCGAGGCTTTGAGAGAAAAAATAAGGCCACATATGGAATCAAGGGATTAAACTATACTAAGTTGAGCATATGATTTTCTAATGCATAAAAAAAGTGTGATTTTGTTAGATAATGTAATTAGAACATCAATGATATTCTACTAAATTTAAATTCCCTTTAAATGAGTATGTCATTATGATTTTTTTTTCTTTTTGATTCATTCGGTTTTATTTTAGACATGTAAATGCTATTTCGTTATTGAGATTCTTGTCAAGTGAGTAGATACCACAAAATCATTCCTATTATTAGTTAAAGAGCTATTATTTGTCTGTATTACAACCTATTCTAAGATGTATAAAAGTAGGGATGCTTTAGAAAACTAGATTTCCCTAGTATTAATATATATATATATATATATTAATACTCATATATACTAAAATGTACTAAATATAGAGTTCAATGTAAAACTCTATATTTAGTATATTCCAGATAAATGACAAATTAAGATTTTATTTTTAGATTATGTTTTTCGAATGAGTATTTCATATTTAGTGCCTAATATGTACTTATTCTTAATATATTATTGATTTCTTCGCTATACTGATTGTTATATTTATTTGAAAATGTATCTTCTGAACTATTTTTTGTATTCAAAATAACTTTTAATCTATTTTTTTTAATTACTTTTAGTACCGTAATCGTCGGAGGGTAAAAATTTATACTCATAGAATTGTTTGATAAAAAAAGAAAGTACTATGAAGTATTAATACTATTTATTTTATAAATTTGAATTTCCTCCTCAATTGCCTCCTTTGTGACGTCATCAAAATAGCCAGTACAATTGTAAACAAAGGAAAAGAAATCTCTTATCGACACACCTTATATATAGTCACCTTGCTTATAATAATGGCATTATACTTATCTTTCATTGTAGATCAAATATATTTATTTAGATATATTAAATCTATTAAACCATCTACCAAATATTCTGTAGGTTTGCTTTAATGGAATGATTATTATACACATACTTTGTTTAATTGAGAATGTTAGTTCCAGTCCATAATCTTTATATAGAATATAAAATTCATCTCATTTCAAGGGGGGGGATCCGATTGTTTAAATTACAATGAGATTCTTGATTTATGACCTCTAATCCCCTTACTATGAAACAGTTACACATTTACTGTTAACTTTTCTAGACAACAATTAAGTCCATCAATAAGCGTAACGTGGTTTTATTCATCTTCGAAAGAATAAATATAATTTTCTTTCAAACAGTATTTTGTTGGATATTACGTAAATGTTTCTTTTTTGTTTTTTCAAAATAATTTTTGATGAACTGGGTCTTTAAAAAAAGAAAAATCATTTAACACGTTGGCACGTAATGTGTAAATATTTATAAATGTCTCCTAAACTGATGGGCTTGAATCGTTCTACTTATTTAATTCCACTACTTTGTTATGAAGTCTCAAGAAAAAACTATCCTATTTTTAATCATACAAACAACTTAAATGTTTAGTTTCCTACGTAATGTGGGCAATTCCGTAGGCCGTTGGAGGCTATCATTGAGGCTGATTGTGGTCAGATTCATAATTAATGTGTATTATAGCAAAGAATATTATTAAAATAAAATTTTCCATGTTTTTTCATCTTAATCATTTATGAGTATTTTAATGACTACTTAGAGGCAGGCCTCAGTACTTTTTTCTACACCCGCTATTACGTTCATCGTGTAATTATAGTGTGATGGTATATGTTAGATACAAGAAAAAGTCGTTTTGATTTTGTTAATGAGATATGATCTCATTCAGCTTCATCCCTCAGATCGCAGATCCACTTATAACTTCATAAAAGACAAAAACTCATAACCTACTCTAAACATAATGACACCTTCCATTTAATTTCATGATCCTTCAAAGTACTAAATGTCCGAATATCTAGAAAAAGTCGAAACCCCTCTCCTCCTACGTTTGCAAAGTTATATCCTTATTATTAAAATACTGCGATAATTGCAGTCCAATTATCCGCTGTCGCTGTCTCCAATTTCGAGATGCAAAGATAAATTATAAAGAGCGGACAGGCATATAAAATGTAATCAAAATTTGTTTCCTGACATTGACCATAATTAATTAACTAATTTTTTTAACCCAAGTTTTTATAAATATAAATAATATTTTTCTTATCTTTTAAATCATTTGAGGAGCCTTTTTTTTTTTTTTACATGGGGCAGGTAAGCTATAAGTTAAGAGGGGAAATGATAATAATATCTTTTAGCTTGTAGATGTTTCTTTGAACTAAATATTTTTAAAAGGAGGATATAGCATAAAGTAGACTTATATATATATGTAGGCTAACGGTCAAAATAAGAGTGAAACCTGTGTATCATCTCATCAAACTGTTGAATTGTAGAAAGGGACATTTTTTAAACGCATTATTTTGTCCTTATTGTACAAAAAAATAGGATGTATAGATACATTTGCATGTACCAACGTTATATAAATAACAGTGATGATGAACATATGTATACATGGAAAGGGACTTCTTAGCGTGTCACGAGCTGTACATTCAAAAAGTAAGGTGACTTTGTATTTTTAGGAGGAAATATTGCTTTTTTCATCAATATTTATGTTGTCCTCTTCATAGTCATCCTTCTGAGATACAATTCACTTGTGCCAACACTTTTTCCAATCCTTGAAGCACTTCTCTTAAGAACTTATCGGTAAAGCCTTCAGCTCTTCCAGTGGTACTGTCTTTATCTCCTCAATCCTTGCTAATCTTCGTCATTTCATAGGTCTTTTCCGTTTTGGGAACATGAAAAAAGTCACATGGAACGGAATCCAGTAAATTTGATGGCTTAGGCATGATTTTGGTGTTGTTTTTTTTGCCCAAAAAATATCTACCGTGCAAAGATGAGTGAGCAGGGGCATTATCGCGATGCAAAAGCCATAAATTGTGGTTTTCCGCAATTCCTGACGTTTTCTTCATAATGATTATCGCAAGCGGCACATAACTTCAAGATAATACTCCTTATTGACCGTACGCCACATGGTAAAAACACCTGATGCATTAGTCCATGGTAGTCGAAAAAACAATAAACTTGTGTGTTCTTGTGCGTTGTGAACGAGGCACATGATTGGCATCTTCCCAGCCATCTTGGAAGAGTTTATAACACTCTGTAACCTTTTTTTTTTTACTCTGAACAGTTTCATTGTATACCACTGTCAACATTTCAAGGGTTTTAGAGCACTTAATAATTTATTTATTTCACAAAATTGATGCGAATTCTTTGATCCAAGTTTTTCAATAGTAAAAAATCGTCAAACATGCAAAATATTTCTAAATGTTATGCCTTTCACAAACAAACTAAACATATAATATAGATAAAAAAGTAAATATATGTTCGTGGCGAGTGTACTAATATAAAAAAAATAAAAAATTGAGCTTAACAAATCTATGCTTCCCGCAAAATTTGAAAAGTCATCTTGTTTTTTGAACAACATACTTAGATATACGAGTATAAGTGAATGGATGCAATTGTGATATTTATTATAAAATCATCATTTATTATCATCTTATGAGTAGTCCATGTATGCAAGCAGGATTCATCCTTGGGGGTAGTTAACATTATAAATGGTTGAAATGATTTATAAATAAGTACATTTGACAAAGTTAATCAAGCCATTACAATATCTCAATTTTCAAATACTTAATGGTACAATCTCTTATCTTGGCATGTTTATATACATAAGGAAATACAAAAGCAGTGGCGGTCTGAGAAGAAGTAAATTACAGCTCCGTACAATAAAGAAGAACTAAAACCTATTTTGCAACAATATGACGAATTCTGGCCTGCCTCCATGTTACCCACCTCTGGCCCTGGCCTAAGCCCTCCTAAATTTGAAATTTAGCGTGTGTTGGAGAATAATGTATGCAGCACCTGTCATTCAAATTTTGATTAGCTCCGAGCTCATAGCATGACGTCATGGAAACTCCTTTAAACGTCAAGAGCTGCCAATATGTTCGCTGGCGTGAGAAAGCTGTTATTGCTTCTGAAGGAGAGCATATTGAATACAAAATATAGGTAAATATACTATTTAAATATATAACAAATTGGTGTTGAGTTGCATTTTCTTGATTCCATAAAAATCACCTTTTTCGTAATTTAGTCAAACAACTGCAAGTTCTCCGTCTCTCCTCACTCTGTGTTCATTGCATACTCCCCCTCCCTCCCTTTGTGTTATTTTTGTCAGGTATGACTATTCGAAATGTATTCGTTATTTAAGCACAAATATAAGTTCCCAATAAATCAATATCATACCTTAAATGTGGTACTAGGAAAACCGCCAGGGGGAAAATTGCCATGGAGGAAAGTTCCCAGTTAGGAAAATTGCCTGGGAAACAATTGCCCGTATTTTGTTCAAACTTCATGATAAATAGTAACACATTATAAATTAGCTTAATGACAAATATCTAAACATATTTGTTAGTTCCATCCCTCCAAGGGAATAGTTTCAATTGTGAGTAATATATTGCAATACAATTTATTTGCAATTTTTTGAATTCAATCCAATCTTCTAAGAAGTGGATCGAGAGGATTGGTAAGGAGGGGGAAGAATAAACAGCTTAGGGTGCCTTAAAATATGGTTGAATACCGTCCACCCTCTGATTGAGTCGTGGGATTGCTCAAACCCACAGCCAATTCATCTTGAGGACTTGAAACTATTTTTTTTTTTTTTGTATTAGAGAGGTTCTTTGGATGTATGTGATGCTTTGGGGTGGTTTCTAAGGATCCAGGGTACCTTCAATTACCCTGGGCAACCCAAGGGTTTGGAACTATTTTTTTCTTATTAGAAGGGTTCCATGGATGTATGTGATGCTTTGGCGGTGGTTTAACTATCTCACACTACACCTGGGACCCCGGCCAACCCGAAAGATTTGAAATAGTGTTTGGTGTTAAAGGGATTCTCTGGATGTATTGGATAAAATTGAAATGATTTTTTGAAATCCTACACTACCCCTAAGACTCTAGCCTATCCTAGGGCGGAGGGTATTCAACCAAATTTTAAGAGAATGGAACAAACAAATATGTTTAGATATTTGACATAAATAATATTTAGTAAATTTATAATGTGTTATAAAGTTTGAATAAAATACAGGCAATTTTCCTACGGGGCAATCTTCCAAGGGCAATTTTCTCCAGGGCAGTTTTCCGTGCCTGCTTAAATGTTTATTTTTTCGTTAAATAAAAATTATACTCTTTCCATTTTTAACTGATTGAAAAGAACAATTAACCCCTACAAAATTACATCTAAATATGTGTAGACTTAAAAGTTTGAATAGATATGTACATATCTCTTGAAACCTATTATTCAAGGACACGTTGTAAGCATTTACCTATATGTATAACTCAGGTAGCTATGAACAAGATGATGAAATCTTCAATATACTTTTCTAAGTTTTCACACAGCTTAAATATCTATTTGTTGACATTATTTAACAGATATTCAATAAGTACATAGGTGGATTTTCATAAAACACTACTATTTGACAGGGAAAATATTAATAATTAATAGTCATAACGTCATTTCATATGGATTTAGTAAAGAGTTCACTCATTTTTTATCGAATTTGTCAAGGAATTCCATGAGGAAATTTGAAAGCAAGTTTGATAAACATACATATATAGCAAGAAAGAAACTAATGGTTAGTTCCGTTTACATATTTCTTGTTACTTTTTGGATGATTGCGGAAATGAAAACTAGGGGAGGATGACTCTTAAAACCATGCATGTAAAGAAACACCTATTCAAAGCGTATAGAGAAACAAGCTGATATTGAAGCAACCACATAAATGCAGGCGTGCGCTCTTTTTGAATGAAGACACATATGACTGAACCAAAGAAATGTGTTGGTTGTGACTGTTTATTTTATATGTACGTGGATTTAAGACAGAAGAACATTTTTTGGTCAGTTATTAATATAGTGCCGTTGAAAGTTCACTTACGAATTAAAGCAAATCAATTTCTTTACAATATCGGTGTGTAGTATCCACATAAAAATGTGGAACAATCCAAAATATTTTAGTTTGTTCAGATTTGCTATAATAGGCATTTTGTTGCATCTTTCTAGTGGGACATTCCTTCTAAACACATGTAAGATTATTTCAAATTATCAATAATAATTGTCCAATAAAAAAACATGATGTATTATTGACTTTAACACTGTAAAATAAACCCTTATCTTATAGCAATTATATTAATTAGTGAAATAAGGATTTGTTGTTTTTCAAAAATAAATACTACAGAATTAATCAATAACTTGAAACTCAACTGGTTTTAATATATTTTAATGTAGCGTTATTATTAACATGTCTACTATTATAAATGTTGGAACGAAATAGTGTTTAACCTTCATGTATATATACATATTTGTATCTAGACGCACATTTTTAATGCTCTAGGCAAAAACATAACATTGCTTCTTCATTTTTTCATGTTAAGGTCAAACTGGGCACAAGAAGTACTGAGTATATAATAAACCCATAGTGATTAATTATGTATAATTAACCCCACTCTCTCACATATATATGTAACTCTGAAAATAACTTTTTTGATTTCATTATAGGATCCCATAATTGTTTTATGAAATTATAATTGGCATGCCCTAATTACGTATTATAGTAATTATTGCACTAAATGCTAATTTCTTAGCTCTACTACTGATAAGTGTACCTTGACCTTTTTTTAAATAAAAATATTATAAGCACAAACATACAATTGTTTAATATTTTGACCAAGGTCACAACATCGTCTTTCTGGTGTAGAGTGATAAATAATAGTCAATAGTCATGGTTCTCAATTTTTATTATGTGTAAATATGTAGAACGATTGTCCTTTAAAGTGTCATTTATAATTAAGTTACATAAAAAAATATTTTGCAATCATTTTGATTTTTCTATAAGTTGACGACAAGTTATGAGGTATTCAAGAGATTGAGGGTAAATATGACTAATCAAAGAATAATTACATATTTAATATTATACCCCTAACTCATTTGTTATATGTGAGGGTATATTTCTTGATATGTGTGTTGAATTGAGAGGTCAATACTGATTTCAATCAATTTAATTTCCCTTATTTTCAGCCTCTTCAAGGCCGAAACGTCAAAATGAAGGGAGCTCCAACATTGACTGTCGGGAATCTCCAACTATATTCAATTATCCAGATCCAGAAGACTGTTCAATATTTTATCAATGTTCGGTTTGGACAGGAATAAAGAAAAAAACCTGTGGATCTCTTTTTTTTAATCCAGAGTCCCAAATTTGTGATTGGCCTCACAAAGTGAGTCGTTTGAGACCCGAATGCTCATTTCAACAGGAAAGTCGGACTCCACATCAATCGCCTCAATTTTCTCCCTACACCCCACCCTCAACTACGTCTTCCCCATTTAAATCAACACAGCCTCGTCAAATAGCTTTCGACTCTGGTAGATTGGAACAGCCTCGCGCTATTGTTAATGATGACTATCCCTTTGAAACGGATTCCTCCATTGTCATTCACTCAAGAACTGTTCCTAATGATCTCCACAAAAATAGCCGTGATTCTTCTCAAAGATTTGTTCTAACTCCTGTCATTAATAACAATCCCATTTTTCCTCATTCTCCAAAAGCATATCCAATCCTTTCCAAATCCCCGATTTCCAATATTCGTGAACCTCCACCACCTCTGCCCATATCGCATACAACGTTTGAACAAGTGGATACTCATTCTTTAGAAACAACACCCTCTATTTACACTACAACTACACCTCAAACGACTATTTCTACAACACAAATTTCAATTACAACAACGAATGAGCCGTTGGACTTTGGATTCCCTCCAAAGAGATTAATGTATTTTCCCCAGCCTATTTGGACAACACCAAGTCCTATACCAGAATTAGATTTTGCATTCCCTCCTAAATCAAAAATTGGTTTCCCTACTGCTCCTCCTTACGAGTTTTCAACTCAAACTACAGAAAGTCTCCAAGTTGAGGATCAGCATATCTTACAAGAGGATCCTATTTTAGAAAATGTTCATCAAAATAGCTTTGAAACCCTAAAAATCGATAATGTAGTGACTCCTAATTCAATTATTTATGAAGATAAACCTTTCCATAGTCGTCATAGAGTTAAAGGAACTAAAGTTCGAAAAATCAAAAGAATCCGATACAAGAACCCAAAGGAAACCCCCAAAAATATACATATACTTAAGAATAATCGAAACAAACTCGATATTAATAGCTTGGAAAAAAATAAAAATCACAATGAAGAAATTATCAATAATTTTGGAAGAAAATCCACTACTACTGTCATGCCAAATCTCCTTCAAGAAACTACTTCTGAATTCGTGACTCGTCCTTTTGTACCTGCTTTTGGAGAGTTAGATGTGACACATTTCGATGATGAGTTAACTATACCAACATCATCAGCTCCTTTTGAAGCAACGCCAACAACAAGTACTAATCCAATACATCATCCAGATGAGAATACAACTCCTTTACTGGAATTGAATGATCATTTTGATTATGACACTGATCATCTTAATGAAGGTTTGTTTGTAACAAATCCCCCTGAAAATGTAAATAGTTTAACTAAAACATCTACTGGAATACAACTTGAAGAAGAATTACCAATTGATGAAACGACAGCTTTATTGACCACAATTAAAACGACAACGTCATCTACAATTCCATTGGATCTAACAACGATAGCATCTACAATTCCATTAGAACTAACAACGATAGCATCTACAATTCCATTGGAATTAGAAACAACAGCAACATCTGTTGACACAACAAGAACTACAACAGCATTTACTACATTAGAAACTTCAACGAGTCCAAAAATATCTCATGAAAAAACAACTTCCAAAACACCTTTTAAACGATATCCTTTCAATCGTAAGCGGGTATCTTTGATTCGATCACGAAGGCCTTCGAAAAGTGATGAAACATCTAAAACTGAGCAAGAAAAGGAAACGAATTTAAATCATGGAACGCATTCTCCAGAAAGACCAAGGTTTTTTGGAAATAAAAAATCAAAAACCAATTTGACCAATTCCGTACATGAAAGACTTTCGTCTGATTCCCTATCCTTAAGAATCAGAAATCGACAAAAATTGTTTGGTCAAAAAAATTCAAGGGTTTATTTTAACAACAGAGTCCGCTTCAATGAAAAGAGCCGTGAATCGACAACCACAACGACGACAACTACCACTACCACAACAGCTATGTATGATGATTTAAATTATAGGGATCCAATCTATGACGATAGCTACAATTTAGACGAAGATTACTACTATCAAGCACATATTGAGTCTAAAGTAAAAACAAATGAAGGAAATAACCGAGCTGTACTCTCGCTACTTGAGAAAGCCAAGGTATCTCCTCCAATAAATAGCATACTTAGGGGGAAAAATGTTCAAAAAACATTGTTGGATATCTCAAATAACGCCGACCACTCTGTAACCATTGATGTTGAGGACGAAATGTCTAATGAAAGGACATTCTTATCTCCAAAAGAGGATGAATATCATCCTGAAATTACAGAGCAACCTTCATCCAGGCCTATTCTTCATCAGAGAAATCATGAAATGAAGCAAGAAGAAAAAGAAATTGAAAGCCATTCGATAAAAAGTAATGTTCAAAATATAGATCCTGACACAAATGATTCAAATACTAGATTAAGACCTCTTACATCTCTGTTTGAAAGAAGCAGGCAGGATAGACCTAGATTTTTGTTAAATCGAAAGTATCCTCGTCCTCCTAAAATTGGTAGTGTAAAACCTATCTTATTCTCACATACTAGAAGATATCCAACACAAAATACAAAAGAGAATAAGACCTCATTTAGTTATCCAACAACCGAGAGTAGCTCGACAAAAGAAACTACCTCCACATCGGCCTTTTCAGAAACAGTGTATACTGATGTACAATCCACTTCTACTATAATTGCTACCCCTTTGCCTTTATCACCTGTTATAAATATTAGTGAATCTACACGGTCCCCAACCACCAGTACAACTCAACTGTCCACGTCGACAACAATTGTTTCCACAACAATAATGGAAACTACTCAAGAACCCACTTCAAGTTCTCCAGTGACTGTAACTACTACTCCCTCAATTGCCATGACCACCTTTACTTCAACCGAGGATTCAAAAATATCTCCAGAAAAGGAATTAATTCTTAAAGTTGAGCAAGAAAATCAACTTGATGAATCTAATTCAAACAAAAATGAAAGTATGATGGAAACATTGGACATTGATGAAAATGACTCAATGGAGATATTTGAAACAACTACCCAAATTCCTGACAGTTTTGGTCTCCTCGTATCACTAATGGATCATCTTAATCTTGAAGCCATTTTAACTTCCACAACACTTGGGTCATTTGAAGAAATGGAGTCAACTACTAAAACAATCATAAATTTGAATAAAGATAGCTCATTGGAAAATAACAACATGGATGAAGGTTTGGCATTCACAACCGATATCATTCCTGATACGACAATTTCCTTAGAAACAATAAGTCCAGACTTAACCAGAGGTCCCCTCACAACAACCTTAATTAAAACCACAAATTCATCAACTCTTATTGATGCCAGTTCAAAATCGACATTTAAAACCACAGATGTTCCATCTACTACAAAGGTTACGACTACAACAGGTCCTTCCACATTGAAGAACGTTGCAATCATCTCAACAACAGCAAGTACATTATCAACAACAATTTCTTCAACTGTGCCGACTACAATAACCACTACAACAACAGCTGAAACAACTACAACATCAACTACAACGACAACAACAACTACTACGACAACGACGACCACGACAACTACTACTACCACGACAACGCCGACGACAACGACAACTACCACGACAACGACAACTACCACGATAACTACCACGACAATGAAAACTACCACTACAACGACGACGACAATAACTACTGCATCAACAACAACAACGGCAACAACTTCTACATCAACAACAACTACAAGCATAGCTCCTACAACCAGATCATCATCAACAACAGCTTCTACTACCACAACCAGCACAGTAACAACCACGTTCTCCTCCAAACACACGGAAATAAATTCTAATATGAATAATGAACATCCAACCTCTGAGCCAACTAACATCACTCCAAACATAGTAAATTTTCTCACATCTGAAAGCCCATTGTCATACTCTACACTTGATAACAATGAAAGAGTAATGGTTATTTTACCTGTTTCTTGGACGAGTAGTGATCCTACTATAAATGTTGTGAACCTTAAAGAAGATTCAACCACTCAATTTCAAAACAATTTTGATAAATTGCTGGAACAAAATCCTGAAATCTCAACTTTAATATCAACAAACGTAGAATATAGGACGGAATCATCATACAGTGTGAAAACATCTAGAACCAATTCAGAAAAGACTAATGAAAGCGAAGACGTCAGTTCAAAAGATCCAATAAAAGCTTCTTCCTCCCCGGATTTGTTAAATGAAGAAGATTTTCTTCCAAAACCCGTTACAGAAAACCCAATATTTGAATCCACATCTACAATGATGGCTTATGAAACAGTTACGTCTATCAAAGTAGACCGTTCTGAAGAAGAGATAATTTCATTTTCACATGATTCTGTTGAGCTGAGAGTCCCACAGAACTCTTTAACAACGCCATCGATCCAAGTTACAGAGATTACAGACAGATCTGTTGATACTACAATTACTAAAAACATTGACCAAGTGAACATAGAATCAATAACAACTCAATCTACGCCCATATCTGAAGTAGAGACGACAGAAGCTCCCAATAAATCATTCGAAGAAACTACAATTAAAATAAGTTTAGAACAGGATAGCAATTATTCCAATGCTGTAGAGGCTTCAACATTGGGTATAGCTCCAATTTTTGAAACAACTACTTCAACAACTGAAGACAAAATTAGCACTTCCATTGGAACGACAGTTCCTACCCCTATATCTTCAACTATTTCCACCACGACAATCATTGTTACTGAAACAACAACTACGACAGTATCATCTACAACAACAACAACGACAGTATCATCTACCACACCCACAACAACATCTACTACCACTACCACAGCAACATCTACGGCAACCACCACAACAACAACATCTACTACTACAACTTCAATCCCAGATGTAGTAACTGATACCACATCTACTGTAACTCCTATTGTTGTTGAAGTAATCACGGAGACATCGACGACAAGGAGGCCAAGATTTATTAGTCGAAGAGATAGAATTAGAAAGAAGCTTCAAGCTCAAATCAAAGGTGAAGATCCTCAACTATCATTAATTAGTCTCATCAACGCCAATAGCAAAAGAACATTCCCTTCAAAATCCCCATTGAAGAAGTCGCTTTTTGACAAATCGTCCTCTCTCACTTTTCTTCCTAGTGGACTTGTTCAGAAAGAAGAGAAAAAAATTGATTTAAAGAGTGCAGTAAACAGACGAAACCAGCTATTTAAAAAGAGACTTAATAAAGATAGGCCGAGTTTTGGATGAGAGATTTACAGATAAATTTAGTTCCATTCAGTCAAAAGCTATATGTATAATAGTTAAATTATTTAATGGAGGATTCATTTGCAAATCCAATTATTTTCATGACCCTTTTACTATAGAAATTTTATAAATTTTGTTCTGTAAATCCTTTGTCTTTATTAAGACTAGTTTTTTTTGTGCTTCATGCTTAGTTGTTATTTAGTACCTATATATTTAAATATTTGTATGTGTATTCTGGTCTATTTTGACTATCTCCTCATTGATAAAATAATTCAGAATAAATAAATGTCAATTTTTCACTATGAGTCATGTGTATATTATTCCATGGATTAAGCTAAACGGATGATGTATTATTTACTTACTTAATATATATGACGACTAGAATGGACACATGGTAGAGTGCAAAACCTCTGCTTAAACTCAAATTGAGTAATGTACCTCAGTATATTCCAAAGTGTTAGTCAATTATCCATTTTTTTTACGATTTGTGTTACCTTGACCACTCAAAATTTAATGGCCCCTAACTATGACGATATATAATCTTCGTACCAAGTTTGTCCAAAATCGATATTTTAACCGATCTTTCAAAAAGACAAGATACCTAAAATTTAAAGTAGGATGTGTGTGACTATAACGTGCTTAAAAAATAAAAAATCCCAAATGTATTTTGTTGTGAGCTGTCGGTTCCCTCGTCTCAATTGAAACGTCATGGCTATTTCATAATTTATTTATTTTGATAAATAAAAGAAGTAATCATTTTACTCACCTTATGATCCATTTCGTAAAGGACAGGAATGCAATTTCTTGATGATCCCTGGTCGACTATATATATTAGAGTGTACCATAGAGATCACAATCCTATTCTCTCCTAGGACAAATTACAATTTTACTGAGGAGGATAGTAGCATTGAATATTTGAAGAGGTTGCCTGTTTTCGAAAATATGATGTCAAATCATACCCTCTATGGTACCGCTACAGTTAATTTCATTCCCACCGAATTCATCCGCTATCTTTTCATTCCTAGTAATTTCATTCGCAGTAAATTCATTCCCGTACATTTCATTCCCACTTTGAAGAGGGATATTTAGTGACGTAATATGGCTTATGTTTCTATACTAGTTAGTAGTTTTTGTGTAGGGTTGTAGAGGGAGGGCTTGAAAGTCGGCAGTCGGCACTGGAGATGAGTGATGATTAAGATTGATAATTTTGTTAAGGATACAAAAAGCGTGCGAGAGGAAGGGAAGAAATACTTATGGTATCATTGTCCATTGACTAAAATAATAAACATCTTCCTCTATCTAGAACGTTATTAATTCCCGTCTTTATTATTAAATATTAATATAATATTAGTAAGGTTGATAATTTTGGTAAGAATACAAAAGCGTGCGAGGAGAAGGGAAGAAATACCGATGGCATCATTGATTAAATAATATACATCTTCTTCTATCAAGAATGGTATCATTCCCACCTTTATTATTCAATATTAATATAATATTAGATGCTGATAGTCGATAGAGAACTGAATAAAAATCCTAGATAACTTCGCCTTCTCTCTGGATTTCGGTAAATGGAGGCCCAGGAATTCGGAAAATACTTATCCGATGAGAAATAGATGGCTTGTCGGATTTGTTGATATAAATGCGCCTTTAGTCCCTTGTCTAGAATTACACGCCACTCATTATCCTCATCTCATATAAAGAGTCTGGATATTCATCTATAAAATCAAGTTAACGATGAATACTTCAAGTCAGACTTTAACTTTGATCTAACAAAGATGCTTATTGCATGTAATATAACCTTATCCATTGCTAATCATCCAATGTTCAAAAAAATTATGGAGAAATACACGGGTAAATTCTTCCATTCCGAGGAGCCATCATTAATTAATGGAGAATGTTGGTAATTATGTCATTTATAGAAATATCCCTATTGTAATTGTGAAGTTAAGATAATTTTCAACATGTTTAGAGTCATCCACACTAAATTACGAAATGGAACTCTGAATTTTGTACCATCTAACAGTAAGTATTCTTTTCTTTTTTTTAATTTTAATCATAAAATATTATTCTATTTTAGCTAAAATTATCAAGAATTATGATACACAACTCATTAAATCGCAAAAAAAAAGTGGTGAAATGGTCACAACATTGGGGCAGTAGCTTTGGATGGTTCGCAACTAGTTTGTCTGACATTAGCTTCTTCACTTAAAGACTTGGGTATGATCATTAGTAAATATTAAATAGTAAATAAATATTACTTTTTCATAGCTAGGATTAGCTATGGTTGATAAGCTCCAAAAAATGGTGTTCAAAAAAACTCATAAAAGGCAAAAACAACTGCTTAAATGGGCACAACAACGGGGGTAGTTGCATTGGGTGTAACATTATAATTAGCAATTGTGCGAATCCTTCATGATAATAGCATGTTATTTTACAAGCATAAATAACGGGGGGGATCCTTTTTGATGCTCTTAATAAAGAGTAATATCACCGTACATTACTACATAATTAACTTTTGCTCGAAATCTTTACGATGGATTTAATTCTAACATTTTTTTTATCAGTATATTTATTCTCTAATTTTTTGATTTTGACATTTACTTTATTATTAATAATTATTTAGATCTCATTGGTAGATATATATCTATCCTATACACAATTGTATATAGCAACTTCCACATGAAGAAGAGGGGTGATTATCTTGTTGATTAAACTCCACGTCTCGCTTGTGTTTTTCAACCTAAAGTTATGACATATTTAACTGGATTCCGGTGTTAGAACAAGGAAATATTTATTTGGATCAATCTAATATTTCAATATTCTGTATATATATTTTATTGTTATTAGTTATATGATTCTAATTGTTTAATTTTGTATATTTAACATAAATGTATGATGGTTTATTTTTTAGTATGTAGATTATATTTAATTTAAGCCTTCTTTTTGAAACTTGGAGCTTCAAATATATTTCGAAATACTCTACTTTGTCGTTTCATTAGTTATTATTCTGAGAATATGCTTCATAATAAATTACAATTTCATGGAGTGTGACGTTTTCAAATCTACATTAACGGATAAAAAATGTTTAGTATACGTAGTATATCTCCATTAAACATTTTGCTAATAAATACTTTCGTTATACCCTCAAAAATCATAATAAAGTAGACCGCTGATAATCACATCAATACTTTAAACAATGACACCATAACTTTTTCTCCCTCCTTCTCCTTGCACGCGTTTTTCTCTACAGGATTATCAACTTTAGTGATTAGTGATGGATGGGAGACGGATACGAATGATTTAAAGTGTTTATGGATGAGAAATGACGTCATGATAAATCTTTAATAATGAGTAGAAATGGATACCCAATCAATTAATATTATTTATACCTTGGGAAATACAAGTAAATCCCATCATTGATCCTCCTCTTCTTCATCGTCTATTATTACTTCATCCTACTTCTTCTCATCCATCGACCATCGACAATCATCATTTTCATTATCCCCTATTCTCTTACCTTCCTCTTTTCAAAATTCAAATCTATGTAAATAATCATTATTAGCAAATTGCTCGGGCCTCTATCTCCCTTCTCCAGGATCACTTACTCTCCCCAGCTTCACGCTCAAATCCAGATTGAATCCCACAAGTTACAACAATCCTAATCATTCATAGGAGGATCATGCTGGGACTCGTCATGGATTTCTAGAATATATCATCCATCCCCTTCACATCAAATTACAGCTGTTCAAACTACAATACATAGGTTTTAAAGTATTTTGAAGGAATCACGGAATAATACTACTATGGTCCGTTCGGAAGAGTCATTGACATTCATATGCAGTCCATTTCTTCGTCAAGAGGCTAGGAAAAGGATTGTACTAGATTTATAGAACTAGATAAAGATGGGGACCTCGTCCATGAAAGTTCACATACATTTCTGAATATGATATATAATATTATATATATCTAAACATTTCATTAGCTTATCACAATCATTGGTTGTTCTGTGCTCACTTCGATCCTTCACTTGTGCTTCCCTCACTGTGCCTCGGCAAACAACTATGTTCTTAGTAGCAATAAACCATCTTCATATTAGGAGGAGTTTGGATCCTAACGAATGGAAGTAAAAACATGGTTTAAATGCCTTTCGAAATAAAATAGGATTTTTATGGGTTGATAAATACAAGAACCCAATTGATCGGTTGAGTTGTTGAACTTTGAGGATTGAATAGGATAAGGAGATCTTTAAAGTTTGAGGTTTAAGGTTGAAATATCATTTACTAATATAATAATAGCTATATTTTTTATTTCACAGTCAAATTCAAACTCAGAAAGTATATGCCTAGGATGGAACATTGGACATCGTTAACTATGAAACTTTGACCTATCTAGCCATTTGAAAATGAAATTTGTGAAATTGAATTTACTATTAGTGAAGGGATTAAGATGTTTTAATTTTAAAGTTATAATGCTGAATTTTAACAGTTTCATTAAAGTTCCTTCCGCAAGTTGTACAGAAGAATATAATCCTCAATTTCTATTTTGAGGAAAAAAAATTGTTGCTCAAAAAACCATTTCGGATTCATAAACGATCACAAACACTGTACTTACTTCCTAATGGATTCAAATAAGTATTTGTGTAAGTGCATGATATACATGGATAGGCTGTCAGAAACCCCCTTCTATTGTATAAAACAATAAATTGTGATATGTTTAACCTTTACTTCTATTTAATGACGCTGTTTTAAATCATTGGAAATAAATCGATGAATATAAACAATTTTATAAAATATAAAACTTGGGCATGATTCAGAATCATTTATTGATTCCACTTGATTTTTTATTCAACTCTCAATAAATTGAAAAAAGAATTATTCAAACAAATATTTAAAAAACCTGTATTGAATCAATATAGCCAATTTTTAAAGATTAAATTGTAACGTATTAGATATAAATTTTTAGTATATATATAAAATATACATTTAAAAAGTATGATGCATCATTGATTGCTACACTACGGTATCAAGCTGTATTTAATCCAAATTGGTATCAAGGAGTACAAGCTGCTGATTTTACTTAGGCTCAGTTCAACAATTATTATATCCTAAAACTTCCATATTGCATAAATAATGATATAACATCGTTAACTTGTCCTATAGTAAATCCAATATTAATATAAGCGTTCATTTTAGTTAATAAATGATTTTTAGTTAAGAAAACCTGCACAACCGGTCGGCCGGAATGTATTTTTGGATATTATATGGGATTTATGATGCTCAGGGAAATGGCTTTGGAATTTTTTATTCACTCTAAAGTTAGAGTAGACTTGAGTTAACTGCTACCTGAATGTACGAAATATGAATAATCTGTAAAGGAATTAATTCTTTTGATGATTCAGTTCTTTTATTAAAACAGTTCAGTTGGTGACGTTGCACTTGTTCGGGTGTGTAAATTAGAGTGCTCACAAAGTAGCAAACTAATGAAATACCGTACAATACACAAATATATGCTTCTTCACTTGAATATATTGGTAATAACTCAATAAAAAAGTCAAAGTGTATATAAATATTTGATTGAGGTTGAGTGATATATTCCATGGTTAATTGTATTTCTATTAAACTTGATATATTCTATACTTACGGTGTAAACGAACGAATTATTCATGCAACTGAGTCGGTTCAGTACGTTTACTAAAAAGAGTAGTTCAAAAAAACGAATCGTTCGCCTACGACACAGTGGCAAATATGATGTAAATGATTAACTATTACTAGCACGAATACGTATATTAAATATGAAAAAGATTTTATTTATATTTAACTTATTCATGTTAAAATTATAACCCTAAACGATTTACTTTTCGCTGTAATTATATAATAGGTAAATAAGAGGGTATGACTTTGTATCATATTTTTGAAAAACCAGCAACCTCTTCAAATATTCAATGCAACTATCTCCCTCAGTAAAATTGTAATTTGTACTAGGAGAGAATAGGATCATGATCTCTACTAGGAGAATCAAGGATTCTACTGGATTTCAATCTCTACTGTGACATATAATTTCATAGAGGCAATAAGGTGTGATAAAGGATAAAAAATGATCAAATCAACCTCCCTATTTCGTATAAAAAGATTCAAAACAAGTCATGTTATAAATTATTTATAATGTAGATTGGAAAACGTAGGTATAAATATAATTGAAAGAAAAAATTCAAAATTAATTATTATACAAAATGCGTGGCTACAACAACTATTTTATCACCAATGGAATAATATTATTAGACAACTAAATATAATTTATTACTATCATTAAAAAAAATAGTCTATGAACAAACACGTAAAATCTACATAACATTTATCAAAAATGATGAATTACATACATAGTGTGATAAAG
The DNA here is from genome assembly GCF_016086655.4 of Lepeophtheirus salmonis. Lineage (NCBI taxonomy): Eukaryota > Metazoa > Arthropoda > Copepoda > Siphonostomatoida > Caligidae > Lepeophtheirus > Lepeophtheirus salmonis. The sequence goes on from NC_052137.2 coordinate 41,125,737, forward strand.
ATATAAATATGAACAAAACATTTATTAAGCTAAATAGAAAACAAATAAAATAACCAAACAAAAGGTATGTGACACGTATTTCTGAAACATAGACATTACATGTATTTGATGCTAGCTGAGAAATATAAATGATTTTCGACCCATAAATGAACCCTATTATAATATGAGATTAACTTAATGATTGAGCATAATTCATTTGAAGTACAATACAACAGTAGAAAATCAGAATATAATAGCAATAGAAAGATATATTTTTATGTTTTGGCCTGAAACATCAGCCTTATTGACAGTATCAGTTCTTCAAAATTAATTAGGTATAGATCGAATATTTAGTCCATTAATTCTGCAACCAACTCCGGCTCACCTTCTTTATTTATTGTTAAGTTTGATCTATGGATTTGCTTATTCCCCGGAGGAAGGACTGGAGCAGTTGAACTGTCGAATTCGTTACTAAATCTTCTTGGGAGAGATCCCTGAAATATTCCTGCTGAAGGATGTATACCAGGAACAACAGGCCCAGGAGGAGAACGTGATATATTCTTTTCTAACGTTGCATAGTCTCTTTCCGAATTCAAATCTAAAGCACTATTAAACAGATTTGTTCTTCGAGAGGAAAGAGTATTAGGAAATTTGTTTATTGTAGCATATGCGTTACTTTGAGTTTCCATGAGGTTTGAGTCATGTCCAGAATGATTATTTCCGTTGTTCTGATTTTGGCCATTATTACCACTAATAACACTATTTTCTTGGTCTGTGAAAACTGTCATAGTTAACTCCTGCTCTTCATAAGCTTTATATTTTTGATCAATCCAGAGTGGATTGTCAGTTCCATTTCCGCATCCTGCATCTGTATTATCAATAACAGAACCTGCATGGCTTAATTTATGACTTGAATATCCTAATTGGGGGGATTCTTGAAGACGCATAGGCTTATTTGAATAAGACGACGCTACCCATGATTTTGAACAACAACATAATATAGAAAAAATAACTATACCTATAAAAGTAACAAGTATAAGAGCGATCAGAGCTGCCAAATTCTTATCAAAAGGCTCTTCCATTTGATGAGATGTTTGAGATGCAGGAAGAATGCTAACTATTCCAGCTTCTTCATAATAGCTATTAAGATAATCATAGTTTTCGTCCGCTATTTTGATTATTTCGTCTGGATGAACTATCATATTTTCATTTTTGTTTACAACACTTAGATACATATCCGTCATGTCTCTAGTTAATCGATTATCTTCTGTCACATGATAGCGAATGTCAGAGACTAAAACGGTATTTTCTGTAATATTAGATAACTCTTTAATGATGTCCTCTTTAAATTGATTTGCCTTCAACGGTTCTTTATTTACAACTAATTTAATCAACTGATGTGATTCAATTATCCATATATTGACTTTGGTCTTAGCTTTTCTACCAGTAGAGAGTTCTTTAGCCTCAACATCTAGTTCAAATTTATCCTGATTAAATTCAGCCATCAATGATGAAAGAGAAATCCTCCCATTTTGATTAATATCAAACGGGAATGGGACTAAAGATCCAGCTGATTCTTTCGATCCACTAGGAAAGAGGTCCGACGTACGTATTGTGTAACTGAATTTTCTATTATCTTCATCCAAATCATAAGCTAAAACATCAATGACAGAATCTCCAACTTTTGCATTGTGTTTAACGCCGGCATTATACTCTTCACTTTCAAAACTTGGATCATTATCATCCTTGTCTTCCACAAATATTTTAAGTTCAACTTTGTTTGTTTTCCCATTTGATTCATAAATCCATTCACTCCCATCCATTTTAAAATCACAGTCATCAATATCACAGCTTAATTGAGGTTCGTTTGTTACCATTATCTTAATAGTATACTGTGAAATAGATTCTCGATCCAACTTCATTTTGGTATATACTTTTCCAGTAGATTTTTCGACATTGAACTCCCTTCCAAGATTACCATCAATAACGTGATAATATATATATCCATTTACACCTTCATCAGGATCCGATGCTGCAATCTGTCCAACGAAGTATCCTGGTTCTTCATTTTCTGGAACGTTGAATTTTATTGGTTCTTGAGATGGAAATGTGGGTTTATTGTCATTAATATCCGTGATATCTACTGTAACAAATCTCAGAGCTTCAAAGCTGACAGGCGTGCCATGGTCCTTTGCAACAAGAACAAGTTCATAATTAGCGGTCTTTTCTCGATCGAAAACAACTTTAGCCTTTAGCTCTCCCGTATTGGGATTCATACTGAATTCCGAAGTTTCTTCAACGTTTTTATTGTTTACCTTCAAAAAATAGCTGATTCGCTGATTATCCCCTATGTCCATATCCCTAGCATTAACTTTCATTATAACATAATTTGTTTCTCCAGATTCCTCGGCGACTTCTATCTTTTCATTAAGAGGTGGATCCGGAAACCACTCAGGTTTATGAGAGTTAACATTATCAACATCAATTTCAATTATTGCCTTGTCAGGTGATTCCCAAATTCTTTCCTTTCCTCCCTCATCTAGAACCTGAACTTCTAAAACAAAACTTTGACCATTATATCCCGAAAAAGAAGCATTTGGATAAAGAACACCAGTTGTATTGTCAATATAAAAGAGTTTATCTTCATTACCGGAAGATATTTCAAAAAAAAGTTCACTATGTTTACCTTCGTCCTTATCAATGCCATTAACTTTTATGATTGCAGAAGGAAAAGGATGATACTGAATATTATCTACTATAGTTGCTTCATACTTCTTAGAAATAAAAATTGGAGCATGGTCATTAACATCCAGAATTGTAACATTGATGGGAATCGATGATGACTTACGAAACTCAACGGGAGCAGAATCTTCAACGACAACTTGAATTGGGAAAAACTTCAAAGTCTCTCTATCTAAAATACTTGAATCTTTGACACTTATATTTCCCCTTTGGGGATCGATTGAAAAAACATCTTTATGGCGTCCATAAAGACTATAGCTTACTTTACCATATTCGCCTTCATCTAAATCTTCAGCGTGAACTTGAATCAATGGAGTTCCAGGTGGAGAATTTTCCAAAATGTTTGCACTATACATCGAGGTATTAAATTTTGGCTCTTCATCATTTATATTAATGATGTTAACAACAATATTTGCTGTTGCACTTTTTTGAGGTATACCCGAATCATAGACATACAGATCAAATACGATATTTTTTGTATCCAATTCTTCATAATTGATTCTATTTCGGATTTTAAGTATTCCACTCCCTTTTTCAACTTGAAAAAAATGATTTTTCGGACGAATGATAAAATAATCAATTTTTGAATCAGGATCATCTGCAGTAAAAGTATAAACTTCTGTACCATTAGATTCTTCTTCATTAACATCAATGTAAATAGTAGGCTCTTCTATAGACCATGGACTTTGGAAACGAGGACTAAAATCATTTACATCGATAATATTTATAACTAAGGTTCCTGTTCCTTTTTGAAGAATACTGGCACTTGTGTCGATCACCTCAACACTTAAAGAGACAATTGAAGCAATATTTCTATCCAACTTCTTTGCAACCGAAACCTCCCCTGTTTTAGAATTGACAGCAAAAAATTCTTTAAAAATATCCGAGTTATTGACTTGAGCACCATCTTGATCAATAGCAGTAATAGGCTCGATGATACCATATTCCAACGACGAGTTTTCAGCATCAATATCAGTAGCATTCAGACGAAATAATATTGTACCAACCTTAGAATCTTCAGTTATATGGGTCCTCTGGGTCGACGGATAAAAATAAGGGATCTTGTCGTTTTCATCTATTATGTCGAGTACAACTGTGGTTGTACCAGTTAACGCAGATGGATAACCACTATCGACAGCAATTACTTCAAGAATATAGCGACTCTTCCTATCATAATTCAATGATCCAGACACACGAATTTCACCGGAAGTAGAGTCAACAATAAAATCATCATAAGATCCAGATACCACTCGATAGCTAATTTCTGCATTTTTTTCAAAGTCAGAATCGCTAGCCTTGACAGTCTCAACTAAAGACTCAATTGGTGCATTTTCAGGTACTTTACTAGTATAATTTTTCTCTGAAAATACGGGTGAATGGTTATTTATGTCTTTTATAAGGATGCTCACAGTTACACTATCAGTAAAAGTACCATCTGATACTTCTACATCCAACAATATTTTATTTGTTAAAAGTGTGTTCAGACTTAATCCATCTTTACCATTTACTTTGATTTCTCCTGTTTCTTCATTTAAATCAAAAAGATTATTTTCATTTCCACCAATAATTTTAAACGATAGCTTAGATGAGTCATCCTCATCATTAGCTTCTAGTACAAGTTTTGGTTCAAAATTTGTTTGTCCTTCCATGATACTTATAATAACTTCATCTTCTTCAAACTCTGGTGGATTGTCATTGGAATCCGTTACAGATACACGTATATTTGTAACAGACTTTTTCCCTCTGCCTTGATCGTCTATAGCAGAATAGGACAAAAAATAAAATTGAGTTTTTTCATAATCTATACAATTTTTATCACAGGGAGCAATCGAAATTTCCCCCGTTACATCATCAACATTAAAAAGTTCTGCTCCCATTCCATTTAACGAGTAACGAATACCATCAGTACCATAATCTCCCCCGTCACTATCTTTAGCAGTTATTTTTGCAATAACCGTTCCAATAGGATCATCTTCATTCATAATTGCAGTAAATGCATCTTTTTCAAAAACTGGAATGTTGTCATTTAAGTCATTCACTCTGACATTAATTGTAGCTGTTGATGAAAGAAGTTTATCTGTTGAGACTTCAGTAGCAACCACAAGAAGTAAAAAATGTCTATGGTTGGGATTTTCGTAGTCAAGTTCTTTAGAATTAACTTTTACACTTACAGCAGTTGTACCTTGCGCCATTTTTGGTTCAATTTCAAATTTTCCAGAACTATCTGTAAGTTGAAGCTTAAATATACTGTTAGGACCCGTATCTGAGTCCTTTATTAACATATCCAAGTTGGCCAAGGGTGTTCCAAAAGCAACGTTTTCAGGAATGGTAACAGAATATTCTCTTTTATTAAATTTGGGAGGCTCGTCATTGACATCTTGAATAGTCACAGTTATTTCAGCAGTTGTAGAAGTAGTTGGATCTTCACTTGACACAACACCTTGAATGATTTCAGATGCACGAACTTGTAACGTAAGAACTCCATTTGTTTCCTCTCGGTTTAGTTGTTTATCAACACGTATTTCCCCCGTGTATGGTTCTATACTGAAATATCCAAAAGGATTTTCTAGTAGCTCATACACGATTTTTCTAGGAGACCCTGTATCTCCATCCGCTGCTTGTACACGTAATACGAGTGTCCCAATCGGATCATCTTCATTTAGAACACCTGTTAAAACTCCACTTATGACTGGAGGCGTATTTTGAACATCAATTACTTCAAAAGTAATTGAAGACTTTACTAAGTGCTTTCCATCATAGGCAATAATAGGAACTTGATAAATTTGTTTTTTATTATAATTCAGCTCTTTGAGTAGAAATACATCTCCACGAAAAACGAAAAGATCTGTTTCTTGTCGTCTCGGGCGGATCTCAAAAATTTCACAAACATTATCTGTAGATTCTTGTTCGTCACATTTGACTTCTAAAGCTTCTCCTACTTCATCCTCATCAGTGGCTTCTAATGTCCTATACACAATGACACCAGCAGGTGTATCCTCAGGAATAGAGTCATAATATGGAGTCCTTTGAAATACGGGCGGATTGTCATTTTCGTCTAGTATGATCAAAGTTATAGGAAGACGAACAACATTTGGACGAATTTCGTTTCCATCAACGCCATCAGAAATAACAACAGATAAACGAATTTCATTACGCCCCTCTTGACGCTCTCGATCAATTATTTTAAGTACTCGGACCTCTCCAGTCTTTGGGTCTACTTTTAATTTGTCAGTTCCTTCAAGTCCGAATTCTACCTCCTTTCCTTCAGGATCTTTTCCTGTAAGAGTATAAATAACTGTTCCAATAGGAGTATTTTCCAATATTGTATGTTGATTCATATCCGCTGTAAACTCGGGTGGAAGATTTAGTCCCCAACATGATCCACTTATTAAACACAAAATTAGGAGAGTCAATATACTTGAGCACATTCTCAATGAATTCACATTTCTTATTCAGTATACGCCTTCAAGAACCTATTCACCATACTGACCCTAAGGTAGAGAAAACCATTCATCCTACGCCAGGTTATCCGCCTAATCTAGCCAACTCATACCACATACATATAAAAATCATAAAATGTATACCTCTCCTCTCTACCTGTAGCTAGTTAACACAGGGCACTAATAGAAATTGAAGTTAGAACCATCCCTTTATACTTTATAGCTACCTTAAGTAAGAGTAAGTATTTATTTTAATAGGATTCTTTACATTTATTTACAATCATTTAATGAGGCCAAATTGTTTATCCTTGAGCATTGACTGCAGAGTTTGCTCCGTTGTACTCCTGAAAATAGGATATAAAGGGCAATAATTAAGTAATTTAATCATCCATTTAAATCAAATTCATATTTAATTGAAAGAGTTATTAGTAAAAACAAAGGAACATAGTGCTATATGAAGGCCTACACTATCGTGCTCTTTGATTATTACATAATACGTCAAATATGTAGCCAAATAACGTTAAATCATATATAAATAAAGAAAACTAGAAAAGTTTTAGTGCTAATGAAATCATCATTGTAGACATAGTGTGATATTACAACTGTCATCAGGATAACAGGTTTATTAATTATTCCTTTCGAAACTAATTATAGACCAATTTATCATTCCTAGGAATGTATTCCCGACACGTGAATGTTCGCCCATGTAAGTTCTGTTATGAACGAGTCATGCCGAGAGATCAGAAAGGAAACTATGAATGCAAAACGTGTAACAAAGTATCGCATTTCAAATGTCTTATTCATTCTCGAGATAAATCGTGCTGCGACGACAACGACAATCGCCGATCTTTGGAATGGCAATGAGGACGCTCTTTTTGTCAATATATATGTCTAATTGATGTGGCATACACCAAAGTAAATAAATAAAATGAGAGGAGAGTCAAAAATTAATATTAAACTATTTTGATTTAATGAATATTTATATGTTCTTATATATCTTTCCATCCAGTGACGTGTAGGTTGAATTACGTCACTGGACAACTCCCCTGTCGGCAAAAAATATTTATTAACAAATAATATCTCTTTTCTGATATTTTTACGCCTACTTAATAATTTTATTAATTATTCCTATATTAATATTCGTGTACGTTTCAAAAATGCCTGGATATGATGTTGAGGGAGAGATCAATAATTTGGTTGGGTTCATTAAGAGTTTAGGCTCCAAAAGTGAGGGTGGGGATGGAAAAATTGAAGTGAAATTTAAAACCTTGTTTGAGGATGATGAAGTAAGCAACAGTCTGGAATCTCTTGCCGGGACTTTAAAAGCCGCAAAGAAGAAAAAAGTCGTCTCTTATGAATCCGAGTTACTCCTTCAAGGGGTTAGCGATGACGTTGTTATAACTCTACTATGATCTTCATTTCTAATCCATTATTGTTGCTTCCCATCTATTTCTTATTTCATAATTTATAATATTATTTTAGTAACTCCAGTTAAAAGAAGCAAAGCCTGACTACCAGGAGCTCATCGTCTCATTTCATTCTCTTATGTGATATAATACTAATTACCTCATGTTGTGATTTGGAATGCCCGCTACGAAGAGACAAAACATTTGATACTGCCCAATTTGTGTTGCATAGCACTTGTGATATTCAGAACACAAATACGTTTCTCGTACAGGATGAAGAACTTTGGAATGCGAAACTCTCGATGAATGGGGATCTACATGGAAAACACAATATCATTTATACATATTTCTAACAAATGATGAATCTTCGTTTTGTACAATAATAACTATTTCTTAATATTAATATTTAATGAGTAACGATGTTATATGTATACTTTGTATGTTTGTCGTACGTATTCTTGCTTGGTAATAAAAAATACTTACCTCCATTCTCATCTACATTGTGATTATTGAGGATCAAAATGTCTGGAAAAATGGGGCCAACTACATTTTTGTAGAAAGATCGTAGTAGATCTAATTTCCTTGATGGTTGCATCACTGCTCCTTGAGATGACGGAAGTTCATCATGACTAACCGTGGATGAAGTCGTTTTTTGAAAATGGGGTTGCATAGAACTTAATACTCTTCGTTTTTCTAGGTTTACGAGTAGAAAGCTGTAAATAGTACCCCACTTATTTATCTGCAGATTTAATAATTCACTGGAGTATACTCTTACCCAAGGATGCACGTATTTATTTGGAAAGGGGGAAATCCTCTTGGAATAATTGCATGAACGGATCGTAAGAGGCTGAAGGAGCTATGCCATTGTTTACAGAGTTGAAAGTTAATTTCTTCTAACGATGGAGAAGGTCCACATAGAACGGCTACTCTAACTCCATGAATTAATTCAGCACTAACTAATCGAAAAGGAACCTGAAACATGGTAGGAATATACAATATTTTATCCCTGTTAATTTGATTAAATATTATTAAACTTGTCAGACAACTGAAATGAATTATTTGGAAACTGTGTAATACTTACTGTTGGGCTTTTGATTGGTAAAAATATAGGAATATCTGAGATTGTGGATTCTGAATTAATTTGAACAATAAGAGATAACAGTGTAAGCTCGTCCGGGTGGAGCCCCCACCAATTTTTGGTTGAAGTGACTATTTTTCCATCTATAAAGACGCATCCATATGTTGAATCAACACTCTCTGTAAATGAATCCAGATAGTTCTTTGTTTCGGTGATTTTGTAGATTTGATAAGGAAATAAAAACATTATAATTTTAAACATTGCTCTTTCATGTTGATGATCCAGTAATATGCTTAACTTACTTGAACATTGTTTGCATCTGTAGATATAACACAGTCAACAGATCCAACAAGATCTCCAAAATTTGTAGATATTTTTTCATTAGGTTGCAAGTTAGCTATCAGTGTATCAATAAGTCCATATGAAGCACGAAGATCCCTTTTTACACGATCGATATTCTTTTGCATAATTAGATCTTCAAATCCAACTACTAATATCATGGATAGAAAAACATAGTCTAGAAGGCGATGACAATGAATATCACTTAGACTATCATTATTGGTTACGAGTATAAGTCTTAAGCTCCCATGATAATCTCTCCATAAGAATTTACAGTCTTTTGATCTTGAAGTAAGTAATGTAACATCTATTGTTTTGCCAAATAAAGCAACTCCATTTAATGAAGCTAGCTGAGGAAAGGTGAGCTTAAATGAGAGAAGAATGACACAGTTTGTCAATGATTAATAATATTTATTACGAAAGGCAAAACTTATGTATAATATATGTGTTCTATAATTGTATTGGACTTTTTTTAAATAGCTTGTTTATATTGAATTGAAGAGATCAAAGACTCGACATTACCGGCTTGAGGTTCTTTCCAAATCTTCTATTCAATATTGGGACACCTCCTGAAACTGTGATGCAAGAAATATATGCAGACATTATTCAATTAAATCCATTTTCTTCTCAATTATCGAAATAAATATTTTGATCAGTCATTAATAATGATCATGTGTTTATTTTTTTAGTGATTACCTGTATATAACCTGCCTCAGTAGATTAGTACTATTCATATTGAAGTACAGGTATAAAAACTCATTAGTTGTAACGTCATATTCAAATATTCAATACATATAAAATGAGGGATTTTATTATCATAATGATTTATGAATCAAAGTTCTATCCTAAGTCGAAATTATAATTATTCATTTCATTTTGTCCCAAAACATATGAATAAAATATTTATCTAATATTATACAAAAGGAATCTTTTGGGTAAGAACATAAATTCAGGTAGCTTTGTCCAACAAGGACAGAATATCCTCATCCTCTTCAGTAATAGACATCGGCATCATTTCTTTCATCACTTTTTCGATTTCTTCCCTTGACTCACTTTGATCTCTACTGTACGTAAAATCTTCAAGGAACGTACATTTTTCATTCCTACAAAATTATTGAGAATATAGATTAATTAAGTACTGTATGACATCTTTGTGTCTCGTCATGGGCATTAATGCCTCAAAAGTATAAAAGATAATTTTTAAACTTCAATCAAATTAGCTTCATTTTGTTCAATAATAATAATTATTAAACATGATTCAAAGGTCTATTTTAATTCTAAAGGCTAATAAATAAAGATGGAGGTTAAGATATTGTATCCACTTTTTTGTCTAGCCAAGATTCAGAAAATAGTTTTACGCAAGGTTAATATAAATATTTTAATTAACCTTGGTTTTACGGAGGATTCCAAATAAGAAGGGACCAAAAATTGAATTTGGATTAAATGTCTCTTTATAAAAGATATGTTAGAGTGTCAAAATTTCAGCGTAGTTCAGATTTAACATACATAATTTTTACTCAACAAAAAAATCCTCAATGCTACTCTTTCGGAATCAAGAATGAGTTGAATTTAAATAATTTACAATATTTTTCGTTTTTTTAACGTAGGGCAGTTGGAAATTATTGAAATACGTTACTTCATAACATACTTAAATGTTAATTGTAAAAAAGTGAATTTTGATTAGTCTAACGTTTAGTAAAATAATTAGTTATTGTTCTTTAAAAATTGGGTATGCTTTATCTTCATTATCCCTGAGTAATTGAGTTTCAATTTTTTCCGAATCTTCACTTTAAAATATAATCAATATCACTTCTTTATAATAATATCAGGGGTTTTGAGCAAGGCCCACCCATCCCAAATTAAGGACTTTTTGCTATTTACTAGATTCTTTTTGGCCAGGATAAAAAAAAAATACGCGAAAATAGGGGGAACATTTAATAGGTATAAGAATTTTTTTTTAGTGATGCACCACATGTAAAATATTTATTTAACCCAAGTACCACCACAAATAATTTTTAGCTTCAGTGATGTACCACTTGTAAAATATTTATTTAAACCAAGTACCACCACAAATAATTTTTAGCTTCAGTGATGTACCACTTGTAAAATATTCTTCCAAAATCTCAAGTACCCCGTGGAGTGCCTCCAAGTATCCCAAGGGGTACGCTTAGCCCCCATTTGAGAAGCACTGATGTAGATTATACACAGAAACCTTGAACTTTTTTATCCCTGTAAAGTAAACAGTTCAAGCAGTTTTGTTTCCCGTGACTTCCTTCTTTGTTTTTTTGCTAGGAATCACTGGTTTCCAACGCCATTTTGGAACACTCCAGAATGTGCCTATGTTAAAATTTTCAAATATATTTATCATTTGGTTCAAAATATATGACTGATTTTGTTCTCATAAAAAATATGTTATGGGGGAGGGGGGTCAAGGGCGTCCGCAGGGGAGAGGCTTTTCAGTTAATTATTTGTCAATATAAAAAGCACATTAGTGGGTGATGTTATCGTTTAGAGCTGGGTTCGGCAAACTTTTGTGGGGTAGGGGCCAATCAGCTATCGCTGCATAATCATGTTGGACTGGTTGTTCAGAGAAAAAGGGGATTCATACTAATTTTATTTAGACAATACCTTTGGTTTTTATTGCAGGAATTATAATAAAGAAATCAAATATTAACACAATTTAAAAGAAAAATCTATATTTTACTATTAAAAATAAAAAGGAAAGTAGGAAAAATACTAATTATTTAATGCTTATTAATGCCTATTTTGTGATATTTTTTCTATATCAGGTGCAATATTTGTCAATGAATGGAGCAAAACTTTTATAATGGTTATGAGGAGTTTCATAGTGCCGTTTGATGTTAGTAACTATCATTTTGGATTAGTATGCATATATTTAGATGGTTATCCATGATAATATAGCAGGCCAGTCAAATTCACTTGTGGACCGACAGGCCGGTGGTTGCCGACCTCTGCTTTAGAGTGTGTTTTATGCTATTCTGTATTATTTCATGAAATTTAGATTGTGTGATTGAAGTTTTGATTGCTTTTCTTTTTATTTTTGTCAATGAGTATTTTTCTTAATTTTTGTAATGAGGTTACATTTAAGGATATTAATTTTAAACTATAGTGTTAAATTATGTTTATATATATATATATAAACGCAAATATTCTTGAAATAAAAACTGTGCTGGAAAGGAAAAAAAAAACATTTGGTAAAACGTCGGCCATGTGATGAATTTGTCCGAATTAAGTTGACTACAAAATATTTTTTTCTCGCTAAAGGCACTCAGGAAATAATGAATTAATCTACTCATAATGGCTCTGGGAGGATCGGAGGAAATTTTGTGGAAACGGAACGGGCTACAACCTCCAGGGATGAACCTGGGAGATTTAAAAGCATATATGTTCTAAAGATAGGCTGACAGAAAGAGAGTTTTTGGAAGGAAGCGATCAAAATCATACTTGAAGACCTCTGGAGTTCGTCACAAAAAGTGAATTTCTTAAGGATCGTCGTTTCGTTTATATATATAAAAAATAGCCGATTGAGAGAAAATAAAATAACAATTGAGTGTTTTCGAAAAAAAATCCCAAAAGAACGAATACACAGAAAAAGTGTAGATGGGGTCAACCTGCTGTACTACAATGTATATATAGAGCATCCTGCCCCAATGGTTTGATAACATTGAGACTCCACACTTACTTCCCAACTTCCACCATTAAGCCCAAACATTATTGTGACAACTTTAACCTCCAATAATGCTAATATTACGGATGGGCAAGTTAATATAATTCAACTTAACTTATATAAGTTAGTTAGTTAAGCTAATTAACTTTTAACTTAACTAGTTGATTATTTAAACAGAATTATTTAAACTATCAATTTACCAAAATTAATTTTAACTGAACTAGTTAATTTTTTAAACTTCATTATCTCAACTTTAACTTAACTTGATTAAGTTGAATTTTAAGTGAAAATCCGCAAACGTCGTTCAACGTGTTTCATTCCATATTAGCCTCCTCCGGTAGTTATCACACGAATCAAGTTTCCCTTGCATTGCTTCTTCGCCTCAAAACAGAAGATTCTGGGACTTTGAATCTGAATTTTTTTCTTGATCATTCAATTGGAAGTGGAGAAAATCCCAGTCAGACTGACCGACAGAATAATCTTTATTATGTAGCCTTGATAAATCTCTCAATTGACTTGAACTCAAATATTTATTTTTTTAATATCAAAATTAACATTAACTTAACCAAGGTTCGGTAACTTAATTTAACTTAAATTAATCTAAAATTTAACTTAACTGGTTCAGAAAAATTTACTTAAAATTAACTATAACTTAAATAGTTAATTTTTATTGAAATGAACTTTAACTCAACTAGTTATTAAAAGATTAAATAATAATTAACTTTAACTTAACCAGTTAAAAAGATAAGCTAACTTGCCCATTACTGGCTAATATGCCTTTTTTAAATATTAAAACTGTATTATAAATAATGTTTGTTTGTTATATATATGCAACTCCAAAGATATAATAAATCATTCAACTCTTCTGTAAGAATAATACATATATATTATATAAATACCTTTTCCCATCAGTGGATGTATCTAAGTTGTTGAATAAATTGAGTTTGAAAGTAGATCTATCTTCAGTATCTCCTGTATTTTTGCTGTCATCTTGATTCCGACAAAGCAACTTAGCAAGTAAATTCAATTCATCTTTTACAAATTTTCTATCACATTTTGGAGGATGAGACTGAGATCTTGAATTCATTGGATTATAATTGTGGAGTGACTCTGTTTCATCTTTCCTACCTAAGTTATCAGAGTAATATCTACGAAAGAAAAAATAAAGGTTTGTGGCGATCACGTTCAGTTCAATTACTTACAGATTAGTTCCAAGAGCTGTACCTCTTTTTCCAATGGCGTTCCATTCTAAGAAACATTTTGAGTCAACAAACTCATATTCCATTCCAGGGAAAAATTTGGTTGTTTTCTTTGTATTTTCATCTTCATCAAAAAAAGTTATTTCCCCGGCTGGAACGATTTCTTTTATTGGATAAAATATTTACTTTAGTTTTGTAATTATAGAAATAAATTAATATTGTTGATTTAATAATGCTTGTATTCTTTTTCAGCTTATACACATAACATGGGTATGTCTGTATTATATTTAGAATCTCTTCAAAAACAACGCAGTAAAATTCAAAAACATAAATACTAATACCTTCTTTCATAATCAATCAAAATTGTGTATCAGTAAAAATTTATTAACGAATGAATCCAATTTATATTGTATAGTTCTCAAGGAATAAACATACAAATATGACCAGGGCTCGCAAAATCAGTAGCCCAACGTCCTCAAGCCAAGGACTTTTTCAGTTGGGCTATTAAAATTGTACATTCCTTGCTTGACTGACTACCTACAAAAATGTACACGATATTTTGTCTAGCTAAGTATTGTTGATAGTTAAGTAATGCCCGATCCACAGTCATTTTCTTGCATGAACTGTGCGAAAACGGTATACTGTAGAAGTCTTCAGGCAGAGACACTGAATGGCCTTATGTAATCTCTATAAATGGGAAATCATCTTGTCCTGAGACAGCAAAAAGACATATTAAACACAAAACGGCGAGTAGAGACACAAGGGAAATATTGTCAGAAGATGATAAGACTGTTCTTTCAAAAGACAATAACAACTGAAATTTTCTAATTAGCCCGAAGAATCCATTTTTCTGTCCTTTGATAATTAAAGTTTCAAAAAATTGATTAGGTAGTGATGAAAATCGAGTCTATTACTTAGCTGCCCGGTTTTTTTGGAGTTGGTAATCGCAAAAATGAATTTTATTTTCCTAAAATGTTGTCATTAGTATTTCATGAGTACTGAACTTCCTTCTCTACTACATTCAATTATATTCAAAACTGATTGAACATCCGTGTGTACTAAAAAAAGCCAAACAAACGGAGAGTAACCTTCAAGACTTTTTGCGGAGTTATAATTGTATGTCCTTGTTGGGCTCAGAGTAGAATTGAGGATCGACATAGGAGTAAATCTTCTTGCCAATGTCTCCGTTTATTTTCTTCTCCCCCTCCTCCCTCATTACAGCTTATGGTAGCTGATCTAATGAAACTTTATGACAGCCAAGTTGCTTTATTCCCAAAAAATTCTTCAATTTGTCAAAGTTACAATGTTGATTTTTAGTTGTTGTTTTTTTAAAATCCCCAAAATATGCACGATTTTCATCTCTATTAATAGGGTATGACCAAAAAAACATTAATACATTATCCACAAGGTGGCGGAACAGTCTGTAGCTTGTTGTTTAAACTGATTTTTTTCTTTAAATGGCGCATGCTGATAAATTTTTCTCCGCAGCGCCGTCTATACGAGTAACATACGCCTATAATATTTTAATTGAAAGAAATGTACTTTTTCGACGATAGACGGCGCCATTCTCTGTGACTTAGCTTACAAACTAATATAAGTCAATAACGGTTAGGTCCCATTATGTTAAATGTGTTAACACTTGCATTAAAAAAATAAAAAATGATCCAATTAATAATTATAAATTTTTGCGAGCCCTAGTAACTATATTTTTGTAATACTTTTAAAGTGAACTCATCTTAATATAGAGTATATACTTATAAACCTCATTTACCTTGGGGTATGAGATAGGATGGCTCAAATAATAATGATCCATCAAGCTTTTGAAGTCCTTCATTTAAAAAAACGGAAACTCGAATTTTGTCCCCACCCAGGAAGTTGAGTATTGAATACCTAATTGACTGAAATTGTGCTATTGAAAGCTCTGCGTTATTCTGAAAAATATTAGTCCATTTTTATCAATATTATTTGGAATGAATTAAGTGTTATAGAAACTATATAACTTTAACAAGGTTAGCTTTACCTTGATTAAAAGTTGATGTGTCAGTTGTAGATTAGAAATAACATCGTCTTCAGAAACAAATGTTCTTATTGCATCAAGATGGTTTAAAGTTACTCCTAGAATCTCTTTTGGATGTCTACATGAAAGAATTTGAAATTTGACTGCCATAATCATCAAATCATACAGCTGGAAAGAAAATGATTAGGATATTAGGAACATTAAATTTTCGGAACTCAATACTTTCATGATATAATCTACAGAAGCTCAATTTCCGTCTGAATCGATTAACAATAAAAAATTCTCAATTTGGTGGTTGGGGGAGGGACTAAAATCCCTTCCTGCGGACACCCCTGCTCTTAATGATGCCCTTCCAATAAGTTTTGTGTCAATTCTTATTTAGAACTGAAGTCTGCAGTCCCATCCAGTTCAGTCTCAGTCCGGTCCAATTCAGTCCTCTATATCAATAATAAAACTTATACTATTCGGTCCTTGATGACGTCAGTCAACTTTTTTCTTTTAAATAAAATCAGTTACTATACTGTTAGTTCGAATAACTGACAGTCTTATGATAGTCACAAGGTCTGATACAAAGACATCTTTTACTACAGGACTTGAATGGCTCACGCAAGCTATTAAAAGTGCGTACTATTTTCTTTAGTTACATTCAATAATAGAAGTTAAGTGAAGAAGATGTTATTCCGTTTATCTGGTCATCAATTAATTGTAATTATATCTCACTAATCAGAATTGGAAACTTGAACATGTTTATAGTTGTTTAACTCTGATTAAATTGGGACTTCAAACTCCAGGAGGACTCGATTTGGACTAGAAAAAAGAAATTTCAGATTTCACTAGGACTCAATATGAAATTCTCGTAATTTATTTAGAATTCGCCGTAAAGACCGACAAGGGTCAGATTTTAATAAGGCTCAAGGCTTGAAACTCACGTACCCAAAAACTCGCGACTTGACTTGGAGTCGTATTATATTGGACTTTACTTTTGAGACTTCACTCGAGCTTATCTCTCAATTCAATTCAACACTAGTTGCACTTAACTCTTATTAAATTGGGACTTCAAACTCCAGGAGGACTCGATTTGGAGCAGAAAGAAGAAATTTAAAATTTGACTAGGACTGGATGTAAAATACTCTTGACTCGACTGAAGCTCGTAGACAGGATTAAAATTTGTAATAATTCTCGAGGCTTGAAACTCATTAACTCGCGTGTCCAAAGACTCTCAACTTCACTCGAGCTTATCTCTCAAATTACTTGTGAACAATTATGTTTTTGAATATGAATATATTTTACTCAAACTAGGGACGAAATGAAAAATCAAATAATATGTTAGTGTTACCACTATAAGTTACTGGAAGATAATTTAGAAATTTTTTTGAATGAAGGACAATTTTTCCCTTTAAATATATCCTTTCACTTTTTACTCTAATGTATTGAGTCATTAATTATAGATTTAAAATTTTTCATCATTACATTCAAATTTTTTTTGATATATGACGAAAAAAAATCTACAAAGGAATTACCCTTACCGCATACAATGGTTACTATGGAAGTAAACTCTGTTTGTTCTTGGATTTGAATAAGATTTATGTTTGAAAATAAGTCCTTTGATTCACTGAAAGAAAAAAAATAATCTACTTGTTTCATCATCATTCATAATTTCCATATATAGTTTGGAAAACAAAGAAGACACAAGATAAAATTATTATATCAGAAGGTGAAACTAATCCACCTCTATTATTCATGTTTAACAAATTTTCTTTTAAATAGTTGAGCTCTACTAAATCCCTCGCTTCCTTAGATAGATCAAAAATTGGTGGCGAATCACTGGACTTAAGTAACCTATGACATTCTTTGCATTTTGTGACTTTAATAGTGGACCTTGCTATATATCCAGATATATAAAAGGCTACTCCTTTAATATCGTGAAAAATAGTGTCGTTGATGTCATTATTCGGAAGGGGTTGGTTGATTCACAATTTGTATAAATTGATTCGGATCTTCAGTTTTAACAGAAGAACATTTTATTTCATTTATAGACATTTTAGAAAGTGCAAAAAGACTCAAAGTCTGATTTTTTTTTAGCTTCTAATAATTGCTTTATTAAATATAATAATGTTCTCCTCCAAGCTGACGATATTTTGATAATTTGATCAGAATTAATCTTTCCTAGAATAACGTAATCCATTCGTTTGAATTTTAATAAACGTATTGGAAGTCCAATCACACTAGCCAACGAATGTTTCAGAGTGTAAAAAGTTTCCTTACTTAAACCTAATTTATTTAAGTTATTCCATTCACAAATCCAGTTGATAATTTTTTTTAAGAAAATGAGGACTTCACAATCCCTAAAATCAACAACTGTCCTTCTATTACCTTTCAAATGATGGACTTCGAATTTATTTTTTATATTTATGTGACATCAGAGCTCTTTTATCAAGGACAAAATGTTTGCATTTCTCCCCATTTTAAATTCAAATTTTCATACGTCATCAGACCAGATATAGTGGAGTCATGAAAAAAACTATCAGCCAGTTTGACACTACTTCACTCAATGGTTCGTGGATTAATTACTTTATCAGTTAATTTGTGCACATGCTTCACTGGAAATAATTTTTCTTTTTCATATAAATTACGAATATGATTGAAATTGGCAGACATTGTAGCTCCATTAAATGGTGGACGATTTGGTCCTATAATGATTATCTGTGAATCCGCCCTTTTTAGGCTAGAAAACATTTTGAAGGAAGTCCAAGGTCCATCATACTTTTCAAAATGTAATATCCTTATAGATAAAATGTTATAAGCTTTTGAACTCTTGATCGATAATTATATTATTGATCACATTGTAAAATGTACTAGTCATAGTTGAGACAAATTCCCTTTGATTACAACGCTATGGGATGGATTTGTCGAAAATTATAAGTCAGCGTACAGGCGATGTAAAAATATGAACATTGATGAGCAACTATTCTCCGAAAAACTAGGAATCTATTTACTCAATATACGGCTAAGAACCTTGATAAATTTGGTATAAACTTTTAGTTATCAGTTGATGCATGGTCCAAATACTTGGTAAATGGATTTCCTTACTTGGAAAAATATTCTCGAAGATTAACTAATAAATTTTTATCAGAATATGTCGTAATGAAGCTAATATAACCGTAGTTGGTTAAAGGAAGGAATGTTAGAAAAGATAATTTCTTTACGACATTGTCTTATGTAAATGAACATCAGAAAAAAAGGACGAGTATTTTGTAATTATGAATCGTTCTCGCAAAGAAATACCTCCTAACTAATACTAACGCAGAGAGAGTCCTTGAATCTATCTATTGTACTACGTTGTGGTACGATAGATACCACATTAATATATTAGATAGGGTAAAAATATGGAATGCGGTCGCAATATCCCAAGTAGTCCACTTAGTTAGGAATACTCCTTATTTCGAGAAAATTCAAGACAATATACAAATCATTCAGGAAAAATTTATATGGGGTTCAAAGTGAGCGTATCTTTCAAAAAGCCACCAGTATGCTCCAATTTCATTGTGGGGCATAAGTTAAAAATATATAGAAGCCGTGTGGAAATCTTTAAACTTTACAGGCCTGATTAAACTCAGAAACTGTTTGGATTTCTGGGCAAATTGCTTGAACGACAATTTTAAAAGGAATATAGGGTTTTCATTCAATGAAAGAATTTACATAGGTCCTGCTGGGCTATTTAAGTTTTCAAGTATAGTTAGTGTTTACTGGAAGAAAATAACCAATTCATGGAAATCAATTGTGGACGCTTCCTTCAATTAGGTTGTAAACCGTCGAAAGATGTACTGAAAAACTTAATATATAGTAATAGTAAATATTTTGCAACCCTTTCATGAACTCAAAAGAAAAGTGGTTCCACTACAAGATGTCTACGTCCATCCTTTTTACAAATAAATCGACTGTCAAAGTTACAGAGAGAGACTGCACATTCGTTAAGCCCAGTTTAGAGACTTCAAAACATCTTTCTTGGGAATGCCCAAGAGTGGTTAACATTGTGCACATGACCGCTGAGTTTTTGAGGACAAACTACATTTTACAAATAAAGATGGGGGATTGGGATGTAATGTCACCGCCTATACATAGATTTCAATCACTTCAAAATAGAATACTTAATAACAAAGGTGCTAATTATTCTCTACGCCACAAAAAGTCAGAACTCTTGCATTCCTACGGGTCTGAACAGGCTCCTCTTAAGATCCCACGAAGTGCTGGAGAGGTTCAATATGAATGGAATTGTCTTATGGATTGGTTTTTTAATTTAATTGTTTAGCACAGTGGTTCTCAGATGGGGACACGCGTTCTCCATGGATTACTTGGGTGATTTTGTGGCACATAACTCAGGGGCGTCCGCAGGGGGTGGGCTGGAGGGGATGCATCCCCCTCCAAATTAAGGCATTTAAGTTTTTTTATAGAAAATTTAATATTTGATTATTTTTTTTCAAAAAATTTAACTTATTTTCTGTGAATAGCTATGGATTTTTAAATTTTTCTCCCAAAAACATTAATGATTGAACTGCTTTGGAGAAAAATTAAATTTTTTGTGAACAAATGTGGATTTTGAATTTTTTGAGAGTAGATATGGATTTTTGAATTTTTTTTTCCAAAAAATTTACTTTTTGAACTTTTTTTTTTCAAATAATTACAAAAACCAATATCTGTAAGGGGTAAATGGGTACTTGGATTAAATAAATATTTTACAAGTGGTACATCACTAAAAAAAGTTTGAGAATCCCTGGTTTATCAGATATTTGTTAAGATGTTATTAACTTTTTTTATATACTCGTCCCTGTTTTTTTGTATGTTTCAACAATCAATAGCAAATGATTGTCACTATTGTTATATAAATTAATTAGTATTATTTTGTGATGAAGTTGATATGTGTTTTTTTGGAATGTCTAGATATATGAAATTAATGTACGGATAATAAACTAATTATGTAAGAGGGGAAAAAAATACCCTCATTTGGGAATATAAATTCTGCAAGATTGTTTCAGGGTCTCTAGACTTTCCATGGCTCAAGTCAAAAAAAAAATTTACTTTATCAAAAAGCTACATTATTGATTTTGAATTTATTTTTTGAAGAAGAAATTAATCGAGATAACGTGATAAAATATTGAAATTTCTTGATAATGAGTTATATTGTATAAAGAAAAAGGAAAAACAATGGAATTTTATACATTATTCATTTTTTTTGCGTAAAAAAATATTAAAAAACGGAGGTGTTATTACTTTTGAAACAAAACCCTTCAAATATGATAGATTTAAACTTTAATTTGCATTTACTCAAAATTACAACAATATATAAATATTTAAATTTAATGTAAAACTAACTTTCATGAGGATTATTAATTTTTTTCATATTCAAAAGTTGACACGAACCTCTAAAAAGACTCAAAAATTTTCAAAACGCAAATTATCAAAAATCAGACTTACTATAAAAAAACCCACTTATTACTTATGAGATAGCATCAAAAATTCGTGAGATAAAGAATAATTTTAAAGATTGCAAGAATAGACGGTTTAATTTGTGTATCTATATAGGTAGATTTTTTTTTCACACCTAATATACGATGTTCTAATATTTTAATGTATTAAATTGACAAAAGATCTCAAAATCCTACGCAAGCATAAGTTCAAAAACTTGAGAAACCTTTATAGAAGCTCAAGCTAATTATCAGGCTTAACTGGATGATCTTGTACGACACTTCGTAAATACATGTTCCCTACCACAGTGGTTCCCAAACTTTTTGTGTCTAAGGCACATCAAAAAACAAATAAAATTTCTTGACACACCTATTTTAATTGAACCAATCCTTTTGATTATTCTAAGATATTGCAAATAATCTTTTATTGAATTTAATTGCAATCATTAGGAGTTATCAAATTCAAATATACCTAAAGCAGCCAAAAAAAAGCGCATATCATTTTAATCGAGCGAGAGCGCGTTCATTACTTCAAAAAACGAGCGGGAGCGCGCTTACAAAAAAAAGTTGCTCAGGATTTCTTGAGCGAACTAATTCTTTGCTCGTCAGTATGTCAAAATATAAGCAACATACAAACTTTGAGATTCTTTGAAAGGAGAGCAGCTTTACTGTCATGACGTTTATATATTATGTCAGCTACAAGCAGCCATGAAGGGAATGAAATAAACACAATTCTCACTCCGTATAAAGCAAGGATATATATTTTGGAGTTACACCGAAGTCGATCCTTAACTCTACTCCAAATCTAACAGGTTTAAGCATAAAAATCTTTGTAGACTTTCACTTATACTTCCTCTGAGCAAACACCCAATGTTACTCTTCGTCTTCCATAAGGATGCGCACTAATTATTACTTCTTCAAGAATTTAAAAATAATGTCAATAGGTTTGGAAAATATTAATTCTATTCAGATAACCAACTAGGAACAGCCGCTCCGCTCCCACTTTCTAGGATATGACTGGGATAGTTATTTGCTTCCTTTGATTCTTTAGATCAACTGGGTCGTATTGTAGAGGTTTAAAGAATATTTTGGATTGTAATAGAACTTTTTAAGGTGACCTCAACATGGTTGATGTAGACCATTTTGCGGGACTAAACAGCCAAGTTCTATAAGAATAAAAACTTTCTTTTCTTCATTAATATTAATGAAAGTAGTAAACCATTGGATCTAAAAATGTGAGATTAACAAACAATAAGACTTAAACCTTACTGTCTATCAAAATTTATCCCTCTAATACCTTGTATCTTATACATCATACCCCTATATATATTTAAAATATACTATTACATCGTTATACAATATTTCTTAATTGTAGAAAAAAAACCAAAAACTATTACAGGGTGAGTGGACAAAATCTGCAAAATTTAAAGACGACATTACTCCATCAGCTGATGTCTGATCCGTCTGTTTTTGATGTTAATTTTTTTCCCAGATCAAAGGCTTCAGTTATTGTTCACCACTTGTAGCGATAGCATCATTTTAAGTGCCCAAGAAAAGTCATTATGTTCAATGAGAGAGATCGTAGGTGCGCTGCTATTCCGATTATGCTTAGTGACCACATGAAATTAAGCAATGCTGACATCTCTGGCCTTCTGTCAATGCCAGTTAGAACGATCAGAAGTTTCAGGAAGCAGCTGGAGGAGTTATCGGACCCGATGGACGTTGTTGACAGGAAAAAAAGAAGGAGGAGAAGAGAACCAGGACTGTCCGGGACGTCACCTTCATCAACAAGGTTAGGGACATCATTGACGAGGACCCCCAGCGTTCCACGAGAGCCATAGCAAGTCTGTTGTCAGTGACAGCCGTGGATGTGGCAGCATGACTCGGCTCCGGTCCACAAAGCTAAGCGGACGCAAGAATAGCTGAAAAGCAATGCTTTTGCGTTCGTACCCTTCTTCTCTTGGCCGCCCTCATCACCAGATTTGAACCCATTGGACTACTTTGTCTGGTCCTACGTGGAGAACATGACCAACCACTCCTCCCATAACACCAAGCAGTCTCTCATCACCTGCATCAAGGAGAAATTCAGTGAGATAGAAGCAGCGCAGATCCAAAATGCCTGTTCTCGATTTCGTTGCCGCATTGAGCCGGTTTTGGCCGCAGACGGTGGCTACATTGAATAGATAGCTGCTCTATATCCTAATAAAGATATTCGTTTTCATTTTATCAATAAATATTATAAAATAAGCTTGAAGTTGTTGTTTTTTGAAGCTGCATATTTTGTCCACGCAAACTGTATAATTATCACACCATCTTGCGGATAATATAATTGTTTTAGTTTGCTCATGCTCTATTTAAATAAAATTCAAAATAATTTATGAAATGTTAAAAATTGACTATTACATTGAACTTATTATTATAGGGTAATTACCTAGTAAATAATAAATAAAATAACCTATAAAATGACCTGTTTCAGTGATAAAAACAAATAAGTAGATAATATACTGTGACAAAATATATGAATATCTTTTTACCTTTTCCATGCTATTTTCGTTGAGTCTCATAATGGATGCATGTACAAGCTTTTCAAACATGGTACGAAGTATTTCTTTATTATAGAGGGACTGATGATTGATAAATATCTCCTCAATGAATTTTCGATTGAACATTGTACCCGCAATATCATTTAGAACTAAAAATAATTTAAAAATATTTAAATAATTAATGATTAAAAAAGAAAAAGAAGTTAAGAAAATCCAAGTATTTTTATCATGTTACTTAAATTATTTTATAAATTAATAATATTCGCAAGGTTGTACCCGGTTCAGGTTCAGCGGCTCTGTCGTTCCCGGTCTCGGTTCTTTCATTTAAACAGTTGGGTAATTTTTATTCAGGCTCAGTTTGTAAATAGGCACTTAAAACAAGGGGCGTCGCTAGAGAATTCGGACCCAGGGAATGATTGGTCTTGGTTCGACTTTGTCAATTCCGATTCTAGGGGTTCAAGACCGATAAGAGTACAGCCTTGTATATTATTAATTACAAATAAATAAATTAGTAGATACATAATAAATCTATTTTTTGAAATTAGACGAGAAATACATAGAAAAAATACCTTTTAAAGATCTATCTGGAGGAACTTCCTGAGCAATTAGTCTTTGATTGACTATATACATCATTTCACCACCTAAATTAATGAAAAGTATTGGCATCATTCGATGTGTCATTTTGTAGAAACAGCTCCATACAAAACTGATAAAAGTCCCAGGAATAATTTATACCTAAACAATAAACATATACTCTACCTGATAATTTAAAAAGAAAGCAAGGTTATAATACGAATTGATTTTTGAAAAAAAAAAAAACTATTTATTACTTTACCAAACTGTATCGATTTTTCTAGATATGGTACATAATATACCAAATTATATTTTAAATTTAAGTTCACTATTTTCCTTAACATTGATGAAAAAGGGGTTCTCTAAGTTTTTTATTTTATTTCACAGCAATATCACTACTAAATGATTATAGGAGAATAATAGAACATATACAATCAATAATGTAGACACAAAAATATAATTAAACTCCGTTAAAACAAATAAAAACCACACTAGACATAATAAAAGATATTAAAAAAATATAATTTATATACTCGAGGTTTCGTCGATATCTAGAAATGTTCCGAGACATTAATTAGTAGAAAAAATTGTATAAATAAACAATATCACATTCGTTACTAATAAACATATGCCGCATGTATCTCATTACTTTTCCCGCCTGAGGACTTCTTCAAGATCAAATTCAGCCAACGAGACCTGGGACACTTTTCTTGAGATATGGCTGCCCAGTGATACCTTTTTGCCCACCATTGTCTGAAACTTAGCAACTGCTTTTGACGCTATCCTCAAAGCCACATTTTGGCTATCCGGCAAGAAGCCATATTGTAGTTCGTGGAGATTTGGAGCTCTCCCAATATTTTGGAGGATATATTATTCTTTTGTTTTTGAAGGGAAAACGTATAACTCAAGTCAAAAGGAATGAATATGTCTTTATAGACAAAAAAAACAAGAACAACATTTGTTGAAGAGATATAATTGTAAGTCCTAGTTGGTTCCTGCGTATATCACTGTTAGGTGCGGAGTGAGGTATGCATTTATTTCGATCATATCATTGCTGTTCGTAGCTAATTTAATTAAACGAGATGACAACTATGCAACTCTTCCCCTAAACATTCTTCAAATTGTCAGGGGGGCTACGTTGTTCCTATAAATAAAAAAAGAGATTGTGTTACCACTGTTCTGGGTCTATGCAGAAGAGTAATAATGTCTGGTAGATTATCATAAATAGTAAAAAACAAACGGCTTTTAATACATACTTTGGAAAATGCGAAAATTCCTGGAACAAAGTTCACAAAAACCAAGTTAATAATTTAATTTTAGCCTCACACGTAAATTGAACTTTGTTACCCTTGTATGTATATGCTAAAAAAATTATTCACACTTCTGAAACACCTTCTGATTCCAATGAACCATCCTTACCAACACCATCTATTACAAATCAACCAACATAACCCGACCCAAAATGAGTGTACCACAGCAATATAAAAACAGTTTTCCTTCACAATATCATTTATCCGATGATAAGTGACTTCAAATGACAAGTAGATTATACATAGAGAATTTTTTTTAATGTTTTTTTTTGTAAGAGCGCGAGGAGAAGGCGGGAGTGAGACCATATGGCGAATTAAGACCTTTGGTAATATCAGCTGCATGTAAAGAGTACATTTAAATAGCATTAGTGCATGGAAAATATTATATTTAAGTTCATATATATTTATTTTTATATGCATTTTTAAATCAATTTACACCAAAGATTGGCGATAATTCTTCTTTTAGAGGGAGATGTTAACACCCTATCAACTATTAAATGATGAACAAAAAAGAAGAAAGTATTCACGAAACATTCATTATTCCTTTTCTAATCGTTACATGTATGAAATTATTGTTTTGTACTGGAAATGACATAATTGTGCTTTTTTGTAATATTTATTACTAGTGGTAGTGACCAGCATTGTCCGGAGTTAGTAGGCGTCGACGAACAGACAAACTTGCTTTAATAATAATGTAGAAGATAGCTCGTTCAGAAATTTCAATAGCCCGCTTCATTTTTCCTTGCTGTACCATAATTTCAGCCAAGGTTTCGGTCGCTAACACATCATGAAATTATCTGTCTCACTCTCCATTTTCCCTGAGTGCAGTTTTTAGTTACTCAAAAACGGAAGAATAATAATAACAGCTTCAGAATTTTTTTTTAATTTCATGATGAACAACGTGACAACATCTGCTATTATCCAATATATGATAACCGTTGTATAAAATATAGTGTTGGAGGGGTCTAAAAAGACAGCTGTCCAATCCGTCCACTCCTAATAAAGTTTTTCAGTCCTAGGACCAGTCCTTAACGTTGGACTTAGGATGTTACACCCCTGCCAGCTTAGGTATGGGAAGGTTAGAGCCACATTACCCTGGTACATATATTATAAATGTATCTTCCGTATATAATTTATGGTTTAAAATTAGTCTCCCCCCCCCCACTTGAAGTCATTTGTAATGCATTTTTGCAGCATTTATTAGTGTAAAATGAGTGCATTTAATTCAATTTTCATATATATTTTAAAATAGAAAATATCAATGAATGCTGCAATAATTGTGTAGTGTTGCACGAACGCTACCTAAATACGGAAGTAACGGACCTGAGACAATGCTAAAAAAGGAGACAATTATATTGGAGGTACAATCATACTCTGAATTATATTTGTAAGGGATTACTTATTTAAAATTGTACATAGACTGATAATAAAATATATATATATATTAGTTGCCTCTGTTTGCTAAAAGGGTACATTACTTCGCTATGGTTAAAAATAATCGCTACGTCATTAATAATAAAAGTAAATAAAAGGCAAGAATACTTAACAAATTGTATCAAGGATATTTCATTTGCTCACTTTCTTCTTATTAATTCTTGCCATTTCTATTGCAATATTTTATAGTAAACTTGTGTTTGCTGGCCTTAACCCCAAGCCTAGGGAAGATTAAAACAGCATCAAAAAGTTAAGAGAAATTATAATTTACAATTTAAGGTTCTTCTTAAACTACTCAATTAGCGTAAGTCTCAAAAACGTATAAGGACCTTAATAATATGAAAACATAACTCTGGACTAACTTCACTCCTAACTCTAATATGAGAAATATCCCTGTATTAATCTTTGTTGCCCTCCCCAGGAAAACCAATGTATGAATTACTACATCTAAATTGAGTTAAAATGCCATAATTTCATAATTTATTACACAGGACTTCAAGTAACGTAACGGAAGGCCTTAAATTTTATATGGAAGATGTATTGATGCTAAAATATATGTATGAGGGCGTAACTTCCACAGGGTGAAACTTCCTAAGGCCAAACTGAATAGAGGGTAATTCAAGTCACCCTTATCGTAACTACCACAGCTGAAATGACTTAGTTTTAGGGTGTCCATTCAAGAGACAAGATAGCTGAAGTTTTTATAATAGGAGGTTTACGGCTAGAACTTATTATTATACGTTCTAGCTATCATATATTATTTTCTTCGTTTTTATTCAATTCTACTAATGAGGGAACAATAGCTATAGAGATAGATAGAACCAAAGGACGGAAGGACCAAGGTATCTTCGGTAGACTGACTATACGATCAGTCCTAGGGCTGATCCAACACTAATAAAATATGAACTGCTGCTATGTAAAAATGAATTAATTCTAGCATGCCATTAGGTCGACTCATATTTTATACATTATAAAATATGAGTTGACCTAAACCCTATGTAATCCTTGAGCAATACATATAATGTGAATAAATTCCTGGAAATTTGTTTGAAGATCTTCTCCTGCTTTGAGACAATACGAGGCAGGATCTGGGATGAAAACTTTAAGTCTACACGGGACAAAATTTTCTCCCAATAACTTAACTCTGAGCTTATGACGATGTTCTTTACATTCTTTGGATTTACAATCTCAATATCAATCAAGTCAGTAAGGTAATGCCTCCCAGAGAAATGTCTGTCCAAATGGCCAATCAAAATTACCGTCATTCACCTCCCTTGATGATATCTTGTCTCATCTTGTGCAACGAATATATCCTTTTCTTCCACCTCTTCGTTTATTCTATTCAAAACTCCTTGACATACTTCTCCGAATATGTTGTTAACGACCCATTGACCCATATATAATCTCTTTTAACCAATCAAATTCGCTCTTTTACAACGATATTTTTTTAATGTTTATTGTTTTTCTTGGTATAATCATCTTCAGGGATTTCATGTCTAATATAATGGTCTTTTAAATCAGTGGTTTCCATCTTGTGGGTCTGCAATACCAAAGCCAAGGGGTCGTTAATTGATTTTGAGCCGTATGTGTATATTTTATCAAATATGGTAAAAAACCTATATTAAGACAGTTATTTAAATTCATGCTATGAAACTAAATGCAACTCTTCCCTAAGTCACTCAACACAACGTCTGAGACAATATTGAACATGGTTTGTTTCTATTTTGGGCGTGCCACCACTGTTTTTCCTTATATCAATAATGCCATAATAGTCGATTTTGGATTAGATTAGCCAAATTTGACAGTATTTGCTGGTCAAGGCTTCTGGTAAGAAGTCAAAGAGGTTTGCTTTAGACGCCGTTCTTGAGTCAAATGCATAAACAATTGAGTATGAGGCGTTGTAGGAGTCCTATTAATGACATAAATATCATGGCGACCCTGTGATTTTTTCTCCGATGGAAAATTTATGGAATATATAGTACATGAAGAATAAATTATCTATAATAGATAATCAAAATATATGAGAGTTTCTAGTACAAAAAAACAACAACATTTTTAGGAGGTATATTTAAAAAGTAAGGTGACTTTTTAAATTTCAGGGCTAGAAGTATGCCAAGGACAAGCCTCACTCTGGACGCCCAAGTACGTCAACAATAGAGGAAAACGTTGAAGCAGTGAAGAAAAATATAATATAATTTTCTATTTCTTTCTCAGATATTACCCTTTTTTGAAAGCAGTTACATCTACTCTGTTATTTTTGTTAAAACTAATATTTTTTATTAGTTTTCTTGTAGTTGTACACATTTTCCAAATAGTTAACGGAATTGACAGTTTTATATTGGCATTTACATAAACATTTTGTCGATTTCCTAAACAATATAAACAACTGTAACATCAATAAAGTATTCATTTATCAGGCTACGAAATATTATAAAATGTCTCCAACGTGGAGCTTTCTCCTGGAGATGATGTGAATAATGAAGGTTCTTTTATCTAAAATGTTCCCCCAAGAATTATCAGAAGAGATGGAAGACACATGCAAGAAAAGTAGGCTCTCAACTGTCGCAGGGAATGGACCAACAGACAAGGATAGAAATGAGCGTCGTAAGTCAAGACATACTTAAGGATGTATATGCTGAAAGGAATGGGGAATATGCATGTCAAAGTGTAATGACATTCAGTTAGGAAATGACCAGGAAAGCTTACAAGTCAGGAATTATCTTCAATAAAGATCTTTGAGATTAATTAGAGAATCGAAGTGGATGGATGATTAAAACTGTAGGAAGAAAGGGGATGAAGAATCAGTATTATAAAGGACAGGTGTTTTCGTTTTTTGTATTCATTCAGTTCTTATGCCTTTCATAATCTATTTCTTGAATGTAAATTATATCTTAGCAGATTCAAGAAAGGCAGAGCTCATGAAATACATGGTGTTCCTAGAATGTCCGTATATAGCTGTCTTGGTTGATATTAGAACAAATATTATATAGCCAATATAAATAATTACTATGCTGTCATTTAAGTCTAGAGACTATAAATATAGATCTAATTTATAGCTATATGTAGTTATTATATATATGTAGTAAATAATCATGCCAGGTATAAATAAAAGATTTTAAATATCAGATATTTGGGAAGATGAACAACAAATGAAATGGATCAAAAGCTATCTAATGTAAATACATTCATAAGTTTATGTCTGAATATAATTTATGTACTCGTAACCAAGGAACAACAATACAAACAATCTCTCACTGCAACGCTACTCTTTACTATGATGACATGGACTATTCACAAGACTATGTAATGACTAATGAACTAGCATAGTTTTTGGGGAAAAAATGGCAAGATAAAAAAAGGAAAAGTGTCTCAATGGAAAAAATGGCAAGACTCTTTTAAACTGATATAATATCTATCACCAATATAATATATAATAAGAGAAAAGAAAAATATACAAACAGGACAGCGGTTCCAATGGAAGGACTTTTAATCACTTAATTCCCCGTTATTAATTACAATATCATTGGACATGATGGACTATTCATATTGGACAAGATTCCCCAGCCAAGGAAGGAGTCGATTCTTCTCTTTTGAGGCTTAGCTTGATTTTTTCTTCAGATAAAGTTTCAATCTGCCATCACTCCCGTAGAAATTGAAATTCAAGCATCTCCTGTTGAGGATAAACTATTTTTATATTAATTCGTAGACAACATGAAAGTTTTTCGGTCTTTAATTAATGAAGATCGATCCAAGCATATGAACAACACTTCTAAATTAAAAATATGTCTCTTCATTTATCCATTATGTATAAATAATAACTAATATATCATATTCATGCTGTCATAATCATAAGTAAACATTTGTATTTTTCCAAAAATTGATAGATGTAACTTTTATGATTTTTTATTGATTTTTTCCCAGGGAATAAAATCTAAATTACTTGAAAGTTACGCCGAAAATAACGATTAAAATTACTAATTTGATTGTATAAATTTTATTCATAAAACTAACTTTTTAAGGGCCCTTGAAAAAATATTAGTGTATTTATGATCAAAAGAAGTGGACTTATACCCACCAAGATCAAAAGAAATAAAAAAGATTGTATTTTTCTGTAATTGAAAGGTAACCCTGAGTTAAATAGACATAACAGTTTAACAAATACCAAACTTTTAAGATACAATATAGTTAAGAGAAATATAAGGCACCTGAAATCTTTGAGGTCCTGAAACCTTCCCATAGAGTTGGATCTAACTATGCGTACCTAATTAGATAATTACATGAGTGTCGAATAAATTATTTTAGAGTCGTTTCTGTCATCATAAAATATGTATTTACATTTATTCAATAACTAAATTAATTGATGGAATTCACCATTGACAAAGGAATTTACATTAATATTTGTTTTATAAGTTAATGAAATTGGAGCTAGATTCTTTTTTTCATTGAAATGAATGAATATATGGAGTTATAATATTCATATTCTTTGATAAATATCACCGAAGACCATCATTATTTATGACAAACGTAGTTACATATTCAAATGTCAGAATGGACTAGATCATACAAGAAAAATACATTTAAACATTCGTTGAAAGAGCCTATAAGTCACTTTTTATGGTTCTCATACTTGTCTTGATACATTGGAAGTATGCATTCACAGTCCCAGATAAACAAATTCGAGAATTCGAGTCCTTTAGAGAACTACATAATGCAGCCTGTTTCGTTCTCTTTGCGGAAGAAAGAAGGTTTATGAAGAGACGAAGACCATCGTTCTATTGCAATTTCAGATTGCTCCAAATGTACTGAGCTTTACAGTTTTATATGAAATATAATGTCAATATGAAAAAGTTAGACATGATATTAAACAATAAATTTATTCAACATGTCCTCCCTCAGCAGCCACCATCTTCTCCATCATATCCTGATTACTTCCGCAGAATCGACAGCATTCCACTCCCTCGTAATGGAGCCCTTCAGGGCCGCGATGCTCTTGTGGCTGACCTTGCAAACCTCCCTCTCCAACTTCCCCTACCAGTAGTATCACACGGATTGAACTCGGGTGAGTTGGAGGGCCAGGTGTTGCGATCCCAGGAAGTGATGTCGTGGGAGTTGAAGAGGTTAGTGGTCCTCATGGCGATGTGTGCGGGCGCTGAGTCTTGTTGGAATATGAACTCCCTCCTTGCGGTCGTATTCTTCATCCAGGGGATGACGAACTCCTCCATGACTTCGCAATACCTTATCGCGTTAACCCTTTCATTACGAAAGGAGGCATCACGTCACCGGTACTGCAGATGACACCCAGGGTCATCACGGAGGCCAGGAACTTTGTGGTGAAGACTGCAGGGACCTCTTCTCTCTCCTTGGCGATACACCTGTCATTCTGGACGTTCTGTCGACAGTCCAGTTCTTCTCGTCGGAGAAGAAGATGATTCTTCCTCCATGGGTCTTCAGGTCATTGAGGAGACGCTTACCGTTGGTGAGCCTGGTGGCTTTCATGGATACCGTGAGGATGTGTTGTTTGCCCATTCGGTATGACCTGTACCCGAGGTCCTCATTCACAGCCTGGGATACCAGCTGCCTGCTCACTTCACGTTTCTTGGCCAACCTGGACAAGGAAGTCCCCAGCGAAGCCTTGATGGACTTCTGTAGGCCTTCAAGGAAGCGGGGAGTGCGGATTCGGTCACTTTTCATGTTGTGGACCTTGCGGCAAACCTTCCCCTTAACCTCCCAGGCATTGAAGACCCGGTACACCGTGGTCTTGGGGTAGTTAAAAAGCTTGTAGATAGCAGAGGGCTTGTGTCCTGCACGAGGCAATTCGAGGATTGCGTCTCTCCTTGCTTGTTCCATGATGACTATTGTTTGTTGTCAAAACAATTGTAGTGGAAGTTATAGTGTATTGTTCATGCAACCTTTTATATTTGTATGATTTAACCCCGAATATCCACATTGTGAATCTAGATTAAGTTTAAAGTAGTTCCAATTTATCGTGGACACCCTGTACTATAATAGAAAAAGTAAGTACAAAGCTTCCAAGAATTTAAGGAGTATTATGAATATTTTATTTATTGACTCTGCTGAAGTGTCAGGCATGAACTCACACATTTTATCTTCTGAGAAACTGAACAATATTGTCGTATCATCACAACTGTATATATGCATGTGAAGTGCAGAACATACTTGTAGACTTATGGAATTTTCTATTATTCCAATAACATTTCTTACCGTCAGTCTATGCTAGCTAATTTCGTTTATGGTTATTTAATTCATCAACAAAACTCATAAATCTTATTAAGATAACATAAGGGAACTGACATTTAATTAATAGTCTCTTACATAATAATTATCGTAAAACTTAGTCACAGCTCAGGAAACAAGTTACTGGGACTACAATGAAGTTGTAGATTTCTACAAAAATTGTACAGTTGCGGAGACTGTGTATTAATTATTAAGTGTAAAAAGTATCTAATAAATATTGCCATCTTTGTCGATTACATTCGCGATTACCATCCAGAAAGCATACAAGTGAGAAACACTGATAAGATAAAGAAATTGTACATGCAAAAAAAAGAATGTGGTAAAAAAAGTATTACTCCCCTAGCTTATCATATTTTGGTGGACCCTTCTAAAACTGCTCATCTTTGGTTAAAGTCGATAAAAATTCTATAGGTATCACGGTAATTCTTTTCACGAATTGAAATCCGATGATTTTATTATTATGTCTTTGATCTTTCTTGCCCAATAATCTTCACTTTTTCTCAATCTCATGAACCAAGAAAAGTTTTCGTGTTTCAGTGTTATGTTGTGTTTTACGATATAATGACTCATCATTTCACAAGCAAGTTTTCTTGTATTTTCTTATTGTTCCCTCGACAAGTGGAGGGGCCTTCCCTTGCCAGGCAGACATTAAGATGTCTATTACTTTTTTTTCTAATACCCTGAGATGTTCTGATATTCTGTTTGTGGATGGTTCACCCTTTAGAGGCTTCTCAGAGCCCGCTCACTTTCGCTGAGGTGGCAACCGTTTTAAACATTCTATTTGGATTGGGAAACCCCATTTTTTTCTATATGTGATGTTGCATCTGTGTTGGAAAAGTCAAGTACTGAGGAGGGAAGCCTTGGTCTTTTAACACAGTTTGTGTTATCCATCTGGGTATGTCACTCCCTAACTGCAGAAGACAGATTTTTATTCGACACCTGCTAAATCAGAGCTCTTGCAATATAAGATGTGGAGTTTAATTAATATTCTTTAATACCAGATTGGTCAACCTCTTTCGTATTGCTTATTGTGTATCTTCTTTCTCTATCTCCCCATTGTGGGGTCCCTCCGCAGTGCCCCATTTTGGATTTTATTCCACAGTAATAGGACTTTCTTCCTGCTCATCATGGGAGTTACCTATTCTGTTGTCGAGGGCTGGTTCAGTAACAGGACTAAGGCCTTGCAATGTTCTTTTATGGATACCCTTTCATTGTTGCACCTTGAAGGTCTAATGCTGAAACATTTCGAACATTGGCTTCGATCCTTCTCAAAAACCAACTAGATTATAACTCACCTGATTGGTAAGAGTGTTGGATCATTATAAACTGTAGCTTTTATTTCCCGTAATAGACTATAGGAGCCTGGTTTGGGGTTGAGACTCTTATACCCTGGATGCATGATGAGCTGATCTTAATTGTTTTATTTTAATTTTCAGATTGGCATAACCAATAGCAGACACCTCTTCTGTAAAGGGCTTGTGAGCTTTTACCCATTTGCTTTCTGAGAGCTTGCCTAGTAATTATTTGGCCTGCATTCTAAAAGTTCTCTAAGCGTTTATTTGCGGGACTTTATTTAAGCCATGTATACCTACAGATAAACTCTTGTTCGTTTCTTTTTTATTATAACTAAAACGTAGTTCAAAATTTTTGAACTTTTCTATTATATTATTTGGCAATTTCTCAGTGACAATAGCTCTAGCCGGACCCATGTCTGAGCTAAGTTGAGATAAATTGGTGGATGGCATTCCAAGATTAAATATGGTTATTGCCGCCATGTCATAGTTGGTAAAATCTTCTTCTGTTGGGAGGGATACACTTTCAGATATAGAAATTAAATTTATTTAACTGTAATAATATGTAATTAGGATTTCCATTCATATCACAAAATTTTTAAATTAATTATTTGCTGCGTATTGCAATGATAGAGTGATAATAAATTAATAATTGATTCATTTCGTTATGGTGATGTTTCAAGAGTTTTCTCAACCCAATAAATGAATTATGGGGACTTAAGATATATTCAAATTTGTTTAAAATATAATATTTTCTTGTGCGTCCTTGGACATTAACAGGTGGAATCAGATATGTTTATATTTATATAAGAAAGGTACACCATTCCTTTCTAGAGTTGTTCATTATTGTCTGAACTTGCTTGAGTATGTTCATATTCAATTAAAGAACTAAAAGATTATTTGAATGATTCGATGTTTAATATGATACCCATGTCTCTCAATGTAGTGTTCACTATATCAAAGATAAAATTACAATTTTTATTTTTTAAATTTGTTTTTTGTGGTTAATAAAATGAATTATGAAAATTGAAGAACTTATAAACGAATACAATCAAGAAGTTTTCCACAAAATTTAATAGAATCCCAAATGGGTATCAAAAAGGATAGCCTCGTCGTTCTAGGGTTAAAAAAGAGACGGAATCAATAAAGCAATTAATAATTGACTTTCAATGGACAATGCTAATGATCAATCGTTTATATAGAATGCGTCAAAGCTCTTATGTGCTTGGTCAAGTCCTGATCTATACTTCTCTACACGAATGTCGTTTCTGACTATAATTATCAACAAATATATATTTTTTATTTTTTTTAAAGTTTCCGTTCGGCAATGCGGTAATTTGGGAAAGGGTCTGTTCGGTAAAATGTTATTCGGGGGAGTGATTTTGACAATAAGATCTTCGGTAATATGTACAACAACAAAAAAGGGTTTTTTATTGTTATACAACTTGTTGGTTCAGGCCCCCAAAATGACCAATATCAACAATGCATCGTCATATGAAAATGCTCTATTGCAGATTTCCTAATCGACACAACTAGATAATACAATTAGAGTCAAATACTTTTTATCAAAAAATGTATAACTCTTATTTATTTATCAAAAACATTTTTAAACGAAATAAATAATTTTATTTTCATCATTTTCCATCGAAAGTACTTAAAAGTATGTATTAAGCATTCATAAGTGCTCTTTTTTAAATCAAGTATCAGTGTTAAATCAATACTTAAGTATAATCATTCAGTTTTATACAAATCTACTTGGCCCCATCTCTACTAGATGTACACATATCGAAACTTCGTAAAGCGAGCCCTATGACGATAGATAAGAGAAAAAACGCTAAGCGCAAAGAAAGAAAAAATCCCTTAAACATTATATTTTCCTCTCATAAAAGTATTCATTAGTTTCAATCCAAGAAAGTAGCAAAAGTGAGCTTAAAATACCATTGAATCCTGCTTTTATTTATTTTCAATATTATTGTAATCCAACTTCAAAACTTATCAAGGTAAGTTTTTAAAAGAATATTTACCTGGTTTTCAGTGTGTGAGCCTCTTTTTTTTTAAACGTTTCAAAAAATTTCCAAAGGTTTTACGTCTAATTCGAATAAAAATTTATACATTAATTACAAATCCGCAGGTGGGTTATAAATAATTTTTGTTTACAATTTTTTCGATATAGAAAAAAAAATTATCAAAGTAACTTAGTAAAACTTGACATGAATCATGTGATATGACCAATTAGTCATAAAAAAATATTTTAAATGTAATCATTTCTATTTTAAAAGGAATAAGATATTTAATAATTAATTCACGAATTATATGATTGTAATACTTATTAAAACTTTGGAATTTTTTTATTCTATTTTTGATTATTGTATGTTGTAAAGCTTCAGTACGAAGTAAAAGCTGTCCTTTGTCTGCAAAGTTTCCCAAAATATTGAAATCTCTTTCTACAATTTTTTCTAAATATAATGAAATGGTGAAATGATTACATCTGAGAAAGTAAATTATTTATTCAATTTTGCTTCGAATCGCTTCTACATTGAAAGCATTTGAAGAATTGGGACTGGTTCCTATGATCTAATCAACTTCTTTCAAGCTTTCTTCATTTTTAAACTGCAGTAGTGTACTACTCGCGTTACTTTAGGAGAGCGATACAGAAAGTAGCCGAAAATTTATATACTATTTTGGCAGAAGTATCAAGTTTTGCATCTTCCTTAAGTGCAGTACTTGATAGTACAAAGGGATGATGTTCCAATTCTATAAAGTAGCTCCTTCTGATTCATTGTAGTAAATTGATTTCGAACTAATAATTAAAAATGATAGGACTGATTTTTTTTTTTTTGATTTTTTTTTTTTTTTTTTGAGAAACCTAGTCTAATGAACTGAGAATTTAGAAACTCCGTATGTGATTTTTTTTCTTGTACTGCAATACTCCTTTGATTTTTTTTTTTTTGCTATTTATTAGTGACTGTATGATTAATCCGAATAGGAGAATCGGCATCGAGAAAAAAAAGTTTAATTTGCGATTCTGATTCAAAAAGTGTTATTTAACTATTTATTATTTTTCTAAGTTATGAAAAAAATAGGACCCCCCTCCTCCCAAATTAAAACTTTTTTTCTTTTTTCTAGAAAATTTATTATTTTAAATTTAGTTTAGTTTTTAAATTTTTTTTTCCAAGATATGTAATTTTCCAAAATTAAAATTTCTCTTTGTAACTTGGTGTTTTTGAAATTTTTCTCCAAAAAATGTTATATTAGAAATTTAATTTTTGAAATTTTTAACGAAAAAATTAATTTTTTTGAGAAGAGATGTGACTTCTTGAGATTTTTTTCCCAAAAAATGAATTGCTGCAATGGAGAAGAGAACCTTCCACATTTAAAATACCATTATTCTGGGGACAATATTGTATTCATATTTAAAATCATGATTTGTAAATCATTAACTTTATTATCCATTTTTCAATTAATCTACAACAAAGGATGGCGAAAATTCTACCTATCAGATAATGTACAAAAAAGAAGAAAGAGCACCCGCATCAAACGGTTTTCCTCTTTTTTAATCAATATGCTTAGTTTTTTCTACACATGCATCTCTTTTCTACATATAGGCCATAACATATATATTTGTAATTTTTGAGTTATGATAATTTGTCTATCAACCATCGATATATGAATGTAGATATATTTGACCCTTTCACCGTGTAGAATGACACAAGTCCCGTCAAATCAAGTGATGGTCGTTCTTTGCAGAATGAAATCACTATTCTAAATTTAATGTCAATGAAAATTTCGTATAAAATCAATAGAAAGAAAAAATAGTTTTTGCTCCTTCGAAAGTTAATTTGTTCGATATGTTGTGTTGTCTATAAATATTACCATGCGATTATATTACCAATGATTTGCCTTTAATATTGAACCAAATTAGACAAGAAATTGTAATTGTATAGTATAATTTTTGCAAAAAATACCTTGAAATTATATCAAGATTATTATTTTGCAGAAGAATTTAATTAATTAATAAAAATGAATAAACTCGATTTACACAAAGTTAAGTAAAGATGAAAAAATGACAATTATTATACAGGGTGGAGCAAAATAATTCATTTTTTAAATATTCAGGGTATAGAAGAAGTGACAAAAGGGTTTTTGATATCATTAGTACGGGTACGATTCTAAAGTTTTCTTGAAAATACAGTAGACTGTACCAAAAGGACAAAAGTTAGGAATTTGTATCCCCGAATATTTTTCATTTTCAATTTTGTTACTTTAAATAAGAAAATAATCAACTAACGTCTAAAAAAAATAGTTCTCCATGTACGCTTTTGGATTTGAAAATCTGTAAAATGTCTAAAAAAAGGAAATTTTGATGTTATTTCTTTAAAATTATAGATTTAAATCCAGGTTACAGGATTTTAATTTTATTAAGTATTATAACTGAAATTTTGTAACAATATATTACAAGAATATTGTTGCAAAATATATGTTTCTTCTATAATACTTAAAATGATTAAAATCCTATAACTGGATTCAAATCAATAATTTTAACGAAATAACATTCAAATTTCCCTTTTTTGATATTTTGCAGGTTTTCAAATAAATGCGTGTCCATGATGGATCATTTTTGGATACTTGATTGTTATTTTCTTGTTTAGAGGAAAAAAATGCAAAATAAAAAAATATCCAGGGGTACCGAGTTTCCATCTTTGGTCATTTCCGTACAGTCTAAAATACAGTAAGTCGCTACAATGCGTTGAAATAGTAGAGAACGGGCTTTTGCTGTCGAAAATAAGTATGGCAAGTTTAAATTTATTTCTTGAGTTTTTGTTGGTGCAATTTAGGAAAATCGGTTAATTGCTTCAATTTACGAAAATCATTTAATTGCTTCAATTTACGAAAATCAGTTAATTGCTTCAATTTACGCAAATCAGTTAATTGCTTCAATTTACGAAAATCAGTTAATTTTTTCAATTTCTAATATACAAAAAATGATTTTTTTTCAATTTCTATTATACAAAAAATGATTTTTTTTCAATTGCTAATATACAAAAAATGATTTTTTTTCATTATCTGTATATATGTAATACAGTTTGTTTGTGTATTTGATGGGTACCCACACATTTGACCTAGGATGCTGAAACTATGGATTGGTGCTTCTTTTGAACCTGGTCAGGCTAAGACGGTGTGCCAATTTGGAAAGGGTTCATATACGGGAGGCTTATTCTATACCTAAAACACGAAAATTGTTTTTGGAGTTTAAGGAGACTAGAATGGCTGTGAGTTATAAATCCAAAATTGACTAGCGCTCAAAAAATGACTATTTTAATATGGACAATTTCTAAATTTATTCAAAATCAAAAAGTTATGGGCAAAAAAAAAGGTGAAAATTATACTTTCGTGTTGTTTTTTTTCAGATGCAAAAAAAAAAAAAGATTTTAAATGGAATATTGGATTCGTAGAAAAAGTAAAGTTTGTAGAAATTTGTGGAGAAGTTTGTTTGCATAGAAAATTTGACAAATAAACATTGATATTTAACTGAAATATCGGTTAATTTCCGAATGTGCTTTCTCTTTTTTTCTTTTGTCTTTATTTCATCCATCTTAAATTTTAACTAAGAAGAGCCACGAAACAATATTTTTTTGACGTATATTATACTAATTTTAACCTAATTATGTTAATCATTTTCAATTTCCTGAAAATTTTATTAGATAATTTTGAAATATTTGCAAAAATGAATCAGTTATCGAATGTTATTTTTTTTCAAAGACATTATTCTCCATAATACTTTTAGCTCTGCATATACGAAAAAAATCAAGGTATGTTTGTGTCTCTCTTTACAATACAAATAAATACTATATGCTACTTTTTTGGAAAATTAAAGTAAAACAATTTTCTTTGCAAATTTCGATTTGTCAATTTTTTGACAAAAATAAAATATGTACTTCTTATCTAGAAATTTTTTTATGTATATATTTTGGTATGTTATTTTAAGTATATAACACAACTTTTTTTTAAAATTCATAATAATACTTTTCATATAATATACAGGCGTTATTATATCATGACTGTGAGAATAGCCACTAAAAGGGTCTAAACATTAAGAACATACAGTCCATGTGATTTCCCCCACCCTCCTTGTCCCAAGCAATGCTAGGTAACCCATTGTTAGTATTTTTATAATTTGAAATTTGCAAAAAAAAATTAACGCAAATAATCCATGGTTAATTATGTTAGAGATTGCAAATTGATGACATCGTATTTAATGTTGTGCAAGAATTCTAAATCTGTGCAGTTTGTCCAAATCCGGTAATTGGAACCAGATTTATTCCGGAAACCCAAAATTTTTAAAACTAATTATTTAATCAACTAATAATTCAGAGTCAGAAAATAAGATATGATAATAAAATCATGTACCTTTTTGTATAAAATAACCCTATCCCTGTTAATTCTTTTACTGGAAAGTTATTTAGAAAGAAAATAAAAAAATAAATAAATTACTGCGTATTAAAATATTGTCGTTGGGAGTGTGTATGGGAGACGTCACTTATTTGATATGATGTTTTATGAGGGTAGATACATGAATTCAGAACAGCATTTCATTTTGATTAAAGTATTATTAAATTAAATTAGATTATTTCCAGCATTCCCCTAAACATGAACAAAGTAGTGTTGTGTCGTTCGGAAATGTGACTGCTCTATGAGCACGGTTGACAAATTGAACGACGGGAGCCGGTCCCCCAAAAATCAGGAACCAGCTCAAAGCGGCAAATTATGAAGCAGAAGAATATTTTTCCAAAATATAATCCTGCGGCAGGAACATCTACAGGATAATATTTGGACAGGGTGGGGGGTGGGTATTGCTAGATTTTTGTAATTAAAAACATTTCGAAAAAAATTTCTCAAGTTAAATTTTTTGGACAAAAAAATTGAAATATTAATTTTTTTTTTTAATTTCAAAAATCTACAGCTGTTCACAAAAAATTAAATTGTTTGGAAAATAATTTCAAAATAATAAAAAGCAAATATTGGTTTTTATTAGAAAATTGGATATGGAGGGGGGGAAGTACAACCCCTCACCCTCAGTTCACCCCCTGTGGACAACCATGTACGTACGCCTATATAATTGTAATATATCTATTAAATCAACAAAAAAATATCTGAAGAGTCGTTTGGGAGCTGAAAGAGCTGGAATTCCCATCACTACAGCAAAGTATTAAATTGTATTGAATCAAATTTACGAGTGTTTAGGTAAATACTCTATAAATAATGGATTTTGAAGTATTTTGTTCAAAATGAAAATATGTTTGGAAAATAAATATTTACCTTTTTTTCTAAATTTATTATTGTTAACCTACCTTAAATATCTACCAATATTAAATTTGGAGACAAATAATTAACTAACAAAATGATATTTTCATTTAAAGTTGGCTGAAATACTTTGTCGTCCCTTATTTGATAACAAAAATGATTGTCCAATTTCTTGAAACTTTAAGGTTATGATTACTGTTATCATGGTTTTGTTTAATTCATTACCCTCTTTACTAATACAGCAAGGTTTGTTTTTCCGTATGAATATATGATAACAAGTAATGGAGTGCACCGTATATAGTGATCCCTGATGTATATCATAAACATATTTTGATAGAAGAAATAACAATGTAGTCATATTAATGAACCATTGCAGGCGTGTGCATATAGCATCGAACGTGTATACTGGGTGCATTGTATATAGCATCCCTGATGTGTTTGAAAATTTTAATTGTCATTTTTGTGGTCTATGGCTTAATTAACAATAATACTTTTGAGTTTTAGTAGTTGGAGGAAAATGCTGTTATATAGTGTAAATATAGTATTTATTCCGTATGAATATATATAATTTTGTTTATACCTTTATGTAAAAACCAACACGATTTTATATTTAAATTGATTTTTTAACAAACTAGTCATCCGATTTGATACAAACCAATGCCAA
Organism: Lepeophtheirus salmonis; assembly: GCF_016086655.4. NCBI lineage: Eukaryota > Metazoa > Arthropoda > Copepoda > Siphonostomatoida > Caligidae > Lepeophtheirus > Lepeophtheirus salmonis. The sequence goes on from NC_052137.2 coordinate 41,168,460, forward strand.
CTGAATCTGAATAAAAAAAAAATTTATTCCATATAATCACATTTGGCATCAATCATGGCCTCGACTCGACCTCAGATTACGGGAGAAAGTCTTGATGTAAGTCTCCTTTACTAGATTCCAGAATTCCTCCCTGGTCCCGGACACCAGCTCAGATTTTGTGTTGCCTGAGGATTTGTTGGTTGTGTCACTCAACTGCGCCCTGAACAAAGAAGTTGATGGAGTTGATGTTAGGTGAGCTTGGAGGCCATACACATGGTTCAACAAAGTCAAAAAAAATCTGACAACCAGTTCAACGTTTCATTTACAGTGTGGCATAGATTAGAGTCTTGTTGCCAGCAAATGACCTCCCAGTTTCTTCCAGACTCTCCAGACAAAGGATCTGTCCAGGTTAAAGAAGTTTGCAATCTCAACATTGTCTCCCCTGGAACGAATTGCAACATCTTTCTTTTCCACAATTATGGAATAAATACTTTGTTCATCAATGCAGTTTTTTAAAACTTACGCGAAACACTTCTGGCTAGTCGCCACAATAACAAACAACGTCTCTTTCACCTAGTTTTTTTTTTACACTAGCTCTTTAGAAGCTGGCGACTGGACACAAGAGCCGTATGATAAGTATTGTTTTTTTTTTTGACAAGTTATAAGTTTTTGGCTAGTAAAAAGTTTCCACAAGATACAAGTAACCTTCAGTAGTACTCGAGATTTTTTCCTAAGAATTTTGAAAAATCTTGGGACCAAAATGTATACTCATGACATCTTGCATATATTTTTTAGCTCTAATTGTCATCCATAATGATTAAAATCCATTGTAGAATTGGAAAGTTGGCAAAAAAAAAAAAAAAAAATTAACAGGGTAAACCTGAAAATTTGAAGAATCTTTTGCAGAAGAGAAAGAATAATGCTCATGACGTTGCATTAAATCAGCTACAATCAGCTGTGACAAGAGAAGAAGGAGAAAAGGATATAAATGATGCCATTTGCTAGAAATACTCCGATCTTGATCCCCCATTCTACTCTGAATCCAACAAGGACTTAGAATTATTACCCTAGAACAAATCCTCAGGGATACGTTCCGTCTTTTATGAGCACACACGAATGTTTAATCAGGTTTTGAATATAATTGAATCTATTTAGGAAAGGATGTTCACTACTCAGGAATTAAATAATAATTACAACTGCTAAGGAAAAGGACACTAACCATGTAAACTTGAACACATAAAATATTAATAGGTACACAATGATAACTAATAAATAAAAAGGATACACTTGACGCTATATACACCAAAACATCGCTACGGCTCAACATATGGGAAGCCACCGTTTCAAAATATTACAGAGAGGATAACTCTAGTAGACCTCGTGAATGAGGATTCTTGATTGACACACAAGAAATCCCTTAAATCTAAATATGAAGTTTTCAAAAGAAAATACCAACCCATGACAAAAAATAATTATTAACAAAATTAATATGTTGAATGACTTTGCAGAGTGAGTAGTGAAGCTCGTATTGTATTTTTCATTAGCTTCTAGAACTAAAATTATTATTAAATCTAGTAAGGAGTAGAAAATGACGGGAAAAAGAATCCAGATATCCTAAATTTTGTAAGAAAAAGAAAGATTTATAATTTTTGTAATTATGACTTTTTGAACGGAAATAATATGTAATGATTTTAATTTTTACATTTTGTAAAAGATTATTTGATTAGTTAGGTCAAGAGCTTTAATTCGATAGCAAACATGACTAGTTTCTAGTAAAAACAAGAAGGTTCAAATTTTGTAGGTATCAAATAGCTCAATAAAGTATATAAGGAGTGCCGTCCTCAGGATTATATTTGGAGGGGGCTATAGCCTCTTCTGCGGATGCCCCTGATAAGTGTTTCATGGCCTTTATAGAGCATCTCCTATTTATCTCATTCTTTGTACAAGCACATTAAGTCTCACATTTCAGATAATGGGTAATAAATCCCTGAACCTTTAAGCGTATTTCATGCAACCTTATGCCTACTTTAGTTATTCACCCTCTATTCTTATTTGCATCCGTACTTAATTTTTTTTATTCTTCTCCTACTAACTGTAAACCTGTCAATAGAAGAGAAAGTCCCCTTAATTATAGTCCCACTCTAAGTCGAGCGGTCTTATATTTTGAAATGACCGTATTCTCCTCACTTGCGCGCCAAAATTTAACCGAGCTAGAAAAATAAGTAAGAAAGAGGCATCTTTCGAAAGTTTCTTTAATAAAGGAGAAAGTAACACTGAAGAGAGTGAAGATCAACCTATGTGATTCCACACACACACACACACACCAAGCCCACTTTTCTTAATATGCAGTAAACAGCTCTCAAATGAGGCAATGAAGGCTTCAAAACTGTTTTTTCACCGTGGATTCACATTTGTTATTATTTCAGCCCAATCCCCCCCCACCCCCAGTCTGCAGTTAGAAAAAGGTAAGGAGCCCTGATCTACGTTATATGTAAGTACCTACGTGGAGAGTAAATATTTTTTTAGATATATCGATTTACACTAGAAATGAAATACGGTCTTATTATATAACTGAGTAGACAATTATATTAATGATATATAGTACTTATTTCATCATATTATTAAATGAGGTCTGAATTTAAAATATAATCTTTTAGTAGTAGACAGTATTTAATTTCTCCATGACAATACTTTTATCTTCTCCAAATATTTAAATGATATTCAGAGGTATATAAATGAATTCAAATTGATCACTCAGTCTAGTTCAAAGCCAAAAGTAATCGTACAAAACAAATACTTTTAAGTATAAGCTCGTAATCAAACTTTTATTAGCATATTATTTATCTGCACATATATTTAAGTTGTTAAAAATGAATCACAGGCTCATAAGATATGGTGATTTAAAATTTAGCATGTATCACAGTTTTTGCTACAATTGCAAAATAAAAGACTTAAATTTACTTTGGATTTTTGCAACCAATTTGAATCAAAATCATGGGGAAACTCAAAAATAGTCTAGCTCAATACATCTCTGAGATATTTTTTTTATGACGAATTTGATACAAATAAATCTTCAAGGCCTTTAAGTTTGTGTATATAATTTGTAAACTATTTCACTGATGAGTAAATATCACCATCAGTTGATGGCTATTGACCAATTCAACCAACTTTTTTTTTTAATATTATAAAAAAATTAACATGCCTGAACTCAATCTTATTGTTGAGTTGTGACTCCCGTACTAATTAATTTATTGACATAAAGGTACACTGGCTAAACATATACATACAGCCTTACTATAAGATTCAACTTCGTGGCACATGGCCCCACATATATTTTTGCCCTTAAATATCTCAAAGATCTATTTTTTGATAAAGTCATTGTATAACAAACCTGTGTAAGTGTAATATTTATTTTACTTAATGGTCATTTCCGTGTTTGCATAATTAATCTCCAAGTAGACCTAGGGGCAGGCATTAATTAAGTTTTTGTCAGGTTCATTTTTTGTTGTAAACATTTTTATGCAAGTGATAAAATGTCTTTATTTGTTTTCGATTCTTTATTCGATATTTCTTTCATTTGTACATATTCATACTACAAATAATTGTTTGATAAAAATGCCATTGATATAATTTATATTATCATATCACCTATGAGTATAAATAGGTTTTTATGAAACAATATCTTAAAAGAAATGATAAATATTCAAAAAGTTTTTTCATCTATATTTTTATTCTAGATTTCTCGAATATGAACAACAGTAATGATGATGGTAATCGGTCCAATAACACCTGTTTACGAGTTTTTCGAGAGCGAAACTGTTTTCTACTTGAAGCATTCCTTTTATGGGCATTTATCTGTCTTCCCATGAATATAATATCCTTTTTTTTATGGTTAGAGGCTCCTACATACGACCATTCTGCGGAATATATATCAACTGTTGATAGCAGTAAGCAAATGATACTTTTTTTCTATACAGTGTGTAAGGTGAAAATCATGGACTGGACTTTATATCATTCTGGATTTATTTAGGGTGGATGTTTTATAATGCTAGGTTATGTTATTAAAAGTAGGACTATTTCGTTAATGAAATATCATGCAAAAAAAAAAACTTTCAAAAATAAGAATCATCAGCATGGAGGTGAAAAGGGAAAGGGTGCCGGATCTTATACACGTCTAAGTGAGTGTCAAGGAAATATTGAAGGTCATAATGTGCTCACGGAGTCTTGTTTACCAGATTAAAAGCATGGTATCCTCAGTTAGAACCTAGAGAGGCCCACTGGAAGCAGTAGACGCTGGAAAATGGGAACCTTGGAGGACGTGGGCACTGCAATCCACAAAAGTTTAGCCAAGTTGATGAGGCAGCATGTCAAGGATCTCAATGTCAGATATTAGACTGTTATGCCAATGATTTTGGGACTTTGTACAACGACATTGGCAACTAAAATTAAGGGCAACTGAGTCAAGAGAGGCTCGAAATTGTTGACTTGGTTAAAACATAATGGATCAACAGTTTGCAAATTATCAGACAAGAAATATGACATTTGGGGCAAGGTCGAGAAGAGAGACTGTACTACCACTCCCAAAATTTAGATTACCTCAAGGCATTTGTTGAGGAGCAGTTGTCGGGCATGTCCTATGTTTTTATCTAGAAGTGCTGGCACGCCTTTAAATCCAGAATGGAGCCCATGGTAGTAGCCAAATGAAATAATTTTGAAACATAAAAAGTACTTCATAAATCCTAAAGGTTGTATTCCTTTTTATACAGTGCAAAAGGTGACTCCCTTTTTTCGTTATCAAAAAGTACACGATGATTTGACCTTATACACTGTACTCCTTAACCTAATTATCATAATTTTGTTGCACATACCTTTTTCAGATACGACGCAGAAGAATGAAAGTATACTATCTGCAAGCTTTGTTCTTCCAAAGGGAAGTAGATAAAGATATCGCAATAAAACATGTATCTAGGAATTTTCCTATTAACATGCAAATAAATCTTTAAAGAAAACTTTCTTTTTAATTCATCCTCAAATGTACTACTTTTTCATAAAGTTTAATAATTTAAAAGCCTATTTTTCTCTTATTTTATTTTGATATCTTTTCATATGTACATTATAGTACTGTTATGAAGATATTTCCAATATTCTTCTGACAGAAAAGAGTTTTGATTATGTAATCAATGGTGCCATTATTTCCGTTGTCGGACTCATTGGTCTTTTTGGAAATATTTCAGCTCTAATTATTCTTCTCAAATACGAAAATAACAATTCATTTAACAAGCTTCTTGTTGGACTTACAGTCATAGATATAATGCTCATTATCTCCTTTGTTCTTGAATTTTCAATACTAAATGTATTTGTTGGAAAGCAACCAACTTGGTACACCATACCTTATTCCTATTTTATACATCCCCTCAAGGAAAGTTGTTGCGTGACATATCAAAATATATTTTAAAGTTCTTATAATGGAATAAATTGAAAATTAATGTATATTTATCAATAACCTCCATCAAAATGTAAGGATTACGGGGGAAGTTACAAAAGTTCACTTTCAATTTGAAGATGGCAGCACTATCGAACAAAAACTAAGGGCGATATTCGCTCATATTTTTGAAAGGACTCTATGGAACTGGAAATAAAGGTTTCGTCGTCAAATAAAACTAAAAAAATGAACGATTTAAAAATACCCAACCTCGCGTGATAAAAATAAATAAGTACTAGGAAAACTGCCACTGGAAAAATTGCCCGTGGAAGATTGCCATGGAGGAAAATTGGCCGTATTTCGTTCTAAATTAATAATGAATAATAAAACATTATAAATTCGCTTAATATTACTTATGACCAATATCAAAACATATTTCTTTGTTCCATCCCCCAAGGGAGTACCTTCAAGAGTGAGTAATATTATTCCAATACAATTTCATTGCATTTTTTTGAAATTCAATCTAATCTTCTAATAAATGGATCGAGAGGATATTGGTAAAGAGGGGGGGATAATTAGCTTAGGGCCGCTTAAAATATGGTTGAATACTCTCGCCCTCAGATTTGCCAGCCAATGTACCGGGGGTAGTGAGGGATTTTTAAAAACCACCGCCAATTCATCCAATACAATCCCACACTACCCCCGGGACACTGTCCAATCCGTAGTGGAGATTATTCAACCATATTTTAAGAGGCCTAAACTATTTATTCCCGCCTCCTCCTTCTCCTATATTGCAATAATATTACTCACAATTGAAGGTATTCCCTTGGGGTATGGAACAAAAAAATATATATTGTATGTTAATATAATAATTAACAAAAAAGTTATAATAATTAAGCTTTATATATTAGACCAATATTTCTATAATATAGAATATGCAAACTAGAAAAATATATATATTATCTGCAAGGTTGTGCTCCAATCTGTAGCTTATTTTTTTTTTTTAAACTGAGAAGAATGTTTACAGCACCCTGTGTGTGAGTAACATACACTTATATTTTATATTGAATAATATTATGATTCAGGGAGTTGTATTATTTTGCCGCAAGACGGTGCAACTTTCTGTTGCTTTGCTTACAAACAAACATAAGTTAACAATGCCTATGCCCCTTTGAAGAAGAAATTAAATTTTATTAATTGAATATGCTCCAAATTAGGAACGATTTACTACTGGTCATTTCGAGGGAGTCAGAGAGGTGAGAAAATGATGACGCCTCTTGTGATATTAATGTCCACTCTTTACTTAGGAGTCCTTCAGTATTTTCTATTTATATAAAAAAAAAAACAAGAATCATAGTACAAAAAAATTGAAAATCATTCAGGCGTTAGGAACACTACATTCTGTAGAGCCCCCTTTTCGAAAGAGGATCGGAATTCATTTTTTTAAAAAGAGTGCAAGATCCGAAATTCATTTAAAATTACCTTTTTCTTATAAATAATTTATTAAGACACCCCCACATCAAATTAAATAATGACTCCCTTTAAATTACACCAATTCATCTGTAAATTTGTATATGACAGATAAATTAGTTGTAGAGGTAACTGGAGGTAATATGGGGCTCCAGGTAAAAAGAAACAATTTATGCTTTACTATTTATTCTAAAGTTACTTTGGTTTGACAAGTGACAGTAAATGGCATTTATCTTTCAGCCATATTGAATTCATTTATTGATTTTACCTCTTTTTCCAAAGATTTTTTAATTGCACTCAATTTGTGGATTAAATTTGTTGCACAACCATGTGTTAATACAGTAAACATAGGAGACAATAAGGAGAACTGTTTAGTAATAAGCATTAGTTTCTAAGAGGATAATTTTTTTATTAACAATTTTCTATTATATGAAATGGACCGGTCGTTAATATGATACACACTAATTGGGTGAATGTTGGTCATGGCTTTGCGGATGTTTCTGATATTGGCATACGCTTCCAAATCCTCAATTTGTAGAAGAAGGGGCTTAGTTTTTGGAATCTTTTTTGAGAAAAAAATCCCAAAATTATTTTTTTTTGGAAATATATTTCAAAAATCTTTAGCTATTCATTTAAAATTTCAAAAATTACATTTGAAATATTACATTTTTTGGAAAAAAAAAATTAAAAGCTCATAGTTATTCATAAAAAATTTAAATTTAAAAAATTAAATTTTTTCATTTTCATTTCGTGAGCAAAAAAAATTCTAGTAACAAGCAAAAATTATTCGATTTGAAGTGGAGGAGCTACAACTCCTTCAGCCACCCTCTTCAGACGTGCTTGATTATTTTATTAGGAATATATTTCCTTTTACTGCCTCCGAGATACGGAAAACCATCTTTAAGATCAATAAAGGCTTTATATTTATCTGCAGCCGACCATTTGTAAATCTCTACAGAAATTTATTGAATAAGGATACGATAATAAATATTGTAGTAATATTTTAGCATCCTTGGTTGTTGTTATTTTTTAAAAACTATGTCTGAGGGTTTGTTGAAAACTACACTGGGAGCGTTGGGCGTAGCCAATATGAAGCCTAACAAACACTTTATTGCCCACAAAATATAGACATTCTAAAATCATAAAATACTGTTTTTTTTCAGTATTACTTAATTAGTAGCTAAATAAAAACCATAAACCAATTAAGTTTGAGTAATACAAATGTAACTTTAGTAGGCTGTATTGCTCTAAGCATAGAATAATTGCTATTGCAAATTGGGCTAACTGCAGGTTTAAAAAATCCTCAAACTGTTAGGACATGTTATGTTTTTTTTTTGGTTTTGGTTTTTAGGACAGATAAAATGTCTTCATAACCTGTCCTACTGGAAAGGTTAGGGGGGAAAATAATGTAAAGACCTGCATTATGTAAAGCACTAGTGTTTTTTATTACATCTTGACCTTATCCCGCACTCTACCAATGGACTCTGAGTCCCTCCTTCCGAAATCTTCAATAGAAACATACTCACAATCTTCTCAAGTTATTTCCTTCTTATTAAAAGGTTGCAATAGTTTAATATGAGCTTTTTACTGTTGCTGTCTCCAATTTTGAGATATAAAGTGAAAGTATAATGTCCGGGTAAACAAATACAGTGTTCCCCAATTTAAATATTATTGTATTATCATTACTTAAATGTTATCAACAAAAGGGGTCATGTACAAACTTTTAGCAATATTTTGCTCATCAAATATTTGTATTTGGAAGACATTTTTTTAATCTCCTATCCTGATAAAATACGTTAGCAATAGCTTGTAGCTTGTGTTTTAGATTTAACTTCCCCCTTCTAACGGCAACCTTACTTTGTACAAAGCCCTCATATTTAAAATTTATCGAACTAAACTGAAAGATGAATAAGTCACGGAACAACTATCAATTTTACCCTAGAACATCCTCTTGTCTGCATGTATATTTATGATGGTAGCCGTATCAGCTGAAAGATGTCAAGCAATTTGTCATCCCCTAAGGTAAATATCAAATTAAAATATATGTATATATTCTTAAATGTTTAAAATTTTGCATATTAAAAATGTTTTATGTATATGATTTACTTTTGAAGTGATTTCCTTTTTAATTTCAAGTAGCATTTTTCTTTATATGGGGTGGTGGGACTTTATATGGGGTGGTGGGAGGGCGAGTTTTTTCATATTGTCCAACTGATACCTATCCTTTTCCGACTCTAATATGTGACTATTTTTTTTGAAAAGTAAATATAATTTTTTTCATTTTTCCCATAAAGAATGAAAGTCCTTTATTATTAAAAAAAAATGTTTACAGAGTGCGACAGAGACATTTTCTTTGATCAAGAAGCATAACCTTAATAACTTTATATATAAAAAGTATACTGAAAAATGCTATTGAAAAACTTTATGCAATCAATCTCTGCAAGATTCATTCAATATCCAGCCTCCACACGAAGCCGGAACTTGGTGCAGGTTGCCACGATATAATCGGCAGACTTGCTATCCCATTGCTTCTTGATGCTGGCCTTGAACTCTTGCACATTTTGTGGGTGATGTCTTCCCAGCCTTGGTCTCTAAGACGATTTACAGACTGAAGCCGAGAGGATTGAGATAAGGACTGAAAGAGGGCCAGAAAGTCTTGTCCCAGAAGTCAGCAAAGTGCTCCTTGCAGAAGTTCTATGCCTTTATGGCTGGGGGCACCGTCTTGGGTAAACACATAGTTGTTCTCAGGGTAATTACCCATCAATCGGGAAATATTTTATACCTCAGGACCTTATAGTAGGCCTTAGGCCCAATTTTCTTATTGAACTTGCAGAAAAACGAATTCATTTCCTTCCAATCAAAGGCCACGAGTCCCAAGCACATTGTTTGGCACGAATATTTTCTCTTGAAGGTGCCGTGGACTTCTCTGGTGATGCAACTATATATCTGTGATTTCTACGGTTCAAAACCTTGTGGACTGTGAAGATATTCTTGTCTGAGAAAATATTCACAGTCAACAGATGACTCTTCAAGTAATTAAGGACTTTGTTGCATCTCTCAATCTTTTAGGCCTTCATCATTTCGGTCAAGAGATGTCTTGGAGTCTTGAAAAAACTCTCAAGCCTGAAGTCATCGTGAACTGATCTCCCGATTATGATCTCGTCCACGTTTAACTTGTCAGCCAAGCGGTGCATTCATACTATTGGATCTTCCGTTATCTTGGCCTCCAAGGACTGGAGAAATGTTTCATCTCGCTTCAAACAATTTCCTCCACTTCCTACCTTCCTTTTGACTCCTTCCGCAATCCCCATACAATAATGATCCGAACTATCCTCACGGTCACACCAACAATGTCTGAAATTCTTTTTGGATAAACATCCACGTCGAGAAGATCAGAAACCCTTTGCTTTTTTTATTCCTGTTCACGTATTTTTCCTCCGATTTTGATTAAATCAAAACAATGCGCAAGATAAACAGCACATTTATTGGAATATTGCTAGAGATCTCACCTGAAACCTTAATTACCATAAACAAAAAAAATTACATTGAAAATTCCCTTGTTGGACTCTGTATTATTCCCGAATGACGTTTTTCTATAAAGACAATATGATTTTATTCTATTTTTTGAGGGATATGTTTACCTTTGCAACGAAGTTGAACGAAGACAATGTTTTTCCCCTATTTGTTGTTTGTTAGTCAACAGCCTTAGGGCAACAGTTATATACATATCTAATAATAGGTTGTGATAATTGAATTTCCACTTTCTGCTCTCGCTTTCTCCAATTTCAATTTAAAAAGATAATGTTGGACTTGTAGAAAAACTTATAATTATAGTGTACCCATTCTAGGTATATATGTTTTTTATGGTGACATAAAGGGCTTTATATTCGGTTTCCTTTTTTTTTTTTTTTATATACCGTCGTTACACATTATTTTAATTTCTCCCTAACAATAAAAATACTTCATTAATAATTTAGACAAATAAAATGAATGCCAGTCCGCAATTTTTTTATAAAATGAAACAAGTCCGTGACACAAAAAAGTGTTGGAGATCCCTGTTATAAAAGATCAAAAATGTATATTATAAGTTTATTTGATTATTATTACCAGTTAAATTATACTATACAATGAGTATTAATGTAGAATTAATCACAATTTTACCTTCAGAGAAAGACCTCCACCCACTTACTACATCACGTTTGTTGTGGTCATATCCATTTCTTTGAATGCAAGGAAATATTTTGAATTTCAAAAAACTCTCGATGGTGACTATGAAACAACTTCTATCATGGAATATCCTCCTTACATTATATTCAGGTAATATTATCATTTAAAAGACCCATTTCAAATCACCTCAAAATGTATTGTGGATCAAAATGGTCCATACTCTTAATCTATATGTACATCTGAGGTTAAGTATTTTTTTTTTTTTTTTGAGTAATTGCGATTTAAATTAATTAATTAAACCATGCAACAGCATTTTTGCCAGGAGGCTGAAACCCATATTTATTATTGTTATTAAAGCCGCAGAATACGAAAATGACTATTGAGAGTTTCAACTTCTACAGGCTTGGCCTTTAAAGCTTTTTTTGAAATAAAAATTTTAAGGGTACAACTATAATTCAGCGCCATATTTCGACATGAAAGAACAATAAAGATGAAAATCAAAGTAAAGAATAAATTGGTACAAACATTCAACATTTGAAAAATGAATAATTTATTACTTTATCTTGATGACAATTAGTAAAAAATGTGTATTACCACTAAAAATGGAGATAAATGAAGGACCTTACATAGAAGCGAATATCTTTGTTTTTTCTTCGAGTGCTTTATATCATAGATGAAACTATAGAATATATATCCTCCATTTAATTTTAAAAAATTGCTTTTAAAGAAGTTTGATTATGATTGATTTTTTGGTCAATTTAGTTTTTAATATTTATTAAGGAATTATCATGAAATAAGGGGTTAGGTTTCGTTGAATAGGAATTACAACAATATTCCAAGGGGAAAAAATTGAGTTTTTAAGTAATAATAAATACTAATATGAAAGAATAATTTAGATTTAAGGGGCTTAAACATGTTTAGAGATGCTTCATATTCAAAATAAATGATAAATTGATAGATATTAACGATTTTTACGGAATATTATTGTAATATATATTCAGGTAACCTAACCATCTTATTTAATGACAATTTCCTAATACATATAAAAACTAAATTGACCAAAAATCAATCGATTTGTTTACAATCTATTCTAGACATATCAGTTACTAAGATTTTTTTTTTCTCTTTATTTATATCGAAAAGTTGCACTTAACAGATATAAATAAAAGTTGTATTTTAAAATTACTTTCCATGAAAGAAACACTAAAAAAACGGGTTTAAAAAGATTACAAAAAATGACTAGAAATGAGTATAAAAATAATTACCATTAAGAAAAAAAAAAGCAAAGGATTATCTTGTTCTAAAAATTTTGAACTATTTAAAAATTGGGAATAAGCATAAATATAAAACCATCAAGTATCTTAATGAGAGTGATGGATGAAATTGAATCAGATCTCACATAAACTTCCATGTTGAGATGTTATCATCTGGAACTTTAATTGTAATCAGTATAGCAAGCAGCTGCAGGAATTTGGGTCTATTTCATATCTCACCCTTTGTTGTTTTTTGAAGTAAATTTTCTTATCCTGTGCTGTTGAAAATTTATTATTTAACTCCTGAGCAGTGATCTTCCTTCTCTAGTACATTCAACTATACTCCAACCCTGATTGAACCTTCGTGAGTGCCCATAAAAGATACTGAGTAGCCTTGAGAATTTGTTGCGAAGCTATAATTGTAAGTCCTTTCTATATTCAGAGTAGAATTGAGGATCGACATTAGAGTAACTCTTACCTATGCCAAATTATGTAAAACCTGTGATTTTTTTAGCTGGCCCGTTATTTTGAAATTGGTAATATGAAGAGTGAACTTTCTTTTCCTTTGCAGTTGTGATTATTATTTAATTTCCTGAATAGTGAACCTACTTTCCTAAATAGATTCAATTATATTTCAAACCTGATTAAACATTCGTATTTGCTCATAAAAGACGGAACGTATCCCTGAGGATTTGTTCTAGGGTAATAATTCTAAGTCCTTGTTGGATTCAGAGTAGAATTGGAGATCGAAATTGGAGTAATTTTTTCCAATGTCCTTGTTTATTTCCTTCCCCCCTTCCTCCCATGTACAGCTGATAGTAGCTGATCTCCAAAACATTCCTCAAATTGTCAGGGGTACCGTGTTTATTTTCGGGTTTTTTAACATGCCCATTAAATACAATATTTTTATCACTGCCTTTGCCCTTGCTTATTTTCTTCACCCATCCCCACCTTGTCACAGCTGCTTGTAGGTGACCTATTGAAACTGTTGAAAACATTCTTCTAATGATTTGTTTTACTATATTGATTTTTGGTTTATTCTAAACCCAATATACAAACAATTTTCATCGCTGATAATCCCTCTCAATCCCCCCTCCTTTTTTTTAAGGTTTCAACTTTGTCAGTTACTCTATGGCAAGAGCCTTTCTTTGTTTTTATTTTACAGTAATTACGATTTATATTCATTAAATACATTCCAGGTAGAATCTTTAGCTCAATAAAACATTTCCTTTTTTTTTGGAAGACATTTTGTATTACATTTTTTTTCAAATATTAAAAAGTTTTTGTGGATACATTTCATTTTAGTTACAGATCTGATTCTAGAGGGATAAACACTCTTAGTATAATTTTCAAACTATTGTCCCCTCCTCACTGACAACTGTGTCCATCTCGGGCGTCCACAAGATTTTATTTTGGAGGGGGAAAAAATCCTTAAATTGATTTAGAGGGGGAGCTAATTTTTTTCCAATAGAAGTGACTTTTTTAAAATTCTCCACTTTTTTTGAGGGGGCTACAGCTCTTCCAATGCCCCCCCATGCGGACGCCCATGTCTATGGAGATAAACAGAGGCGTTGCTACTTTCCTCATTTGGGGATTGGGCCCACCTAAAAAGGGGCTAACAACACCTCTGGATGAGGTAAAACTTGTCTTATTTTTAGCTTAATTTATATAAGAAATTTAGTTTTTAATAATATAATATATAATTAAATTTGTTCCCCCTATTTTGAATTTAAAAAAAAGTTATAAGCTAAATCAGACTATCGTGTTTGTGTCATTTTAACATATAATTTGAAGAAAAAAAAACAAAAAACAAAGGCAAATCAATAGTGCTAAAAACAAACTTTTATAATTTAAATACTAATACCAAATATTTTTTTCTAGCACAATATGGCAAGAGCTAATTGCAACAGGAATAGTTCCATTTCTAGCACTGATATATTTCAACGTCAGGATATACAAAAAAATCAAGGAGTCTTCGGTTCATGAACATTACAGGTAAGATAATATTGAATCCGTGATTTGGAATTCAGTACTGGAATAACTTTTTTGGTATTATATTTTTACTGCTTTCTTTTTTTTATCAATTTATTTTGTAAGGAATAAAAATGAAATAAAATTGAGTAGAACTTTTTTTTTTAAATAAATGAATAAAAAATAGTTGCTAATAACATGTCAATAAAATAAGGAAAATCATTTATTTATATTATTGAGTCATCTATAATAAATAATGGCAACCATATAAAAATGAAAATATATAACAATTTACAAAAATAAGTAACTTTTCTTTCTAGTAAAATCCGTCTTTTTGAAAGAGAAGAGTGTTTTAAGGCCTGGCTCAATTTTCAAGAAAGAACAAAATGTAAATATAACCATTCACCCAATTTGCTGCCCTCTTAAAAAAATATTTTTCTTAAACAAATCGTGTATATATAAATTTGCCTGCAAACATTGACTATTCTACCGTTTTTTCCGTTCATTTGTTCTTTTTCTGAAATGTTTCCGTTCAACGTTCATTCAATCATTTTTTTAAGTTCATTCGTTCATTTTTCCACTCCCTCTTTCATTTTTGAACTGTGGAAAAAAAAACTTGAAAGAAGACATTTTGGAGATAACAATAATAAGTGAATATTCCCCTGGCTTCATGGTAAAAACTCCAGTAACGTTATTAAAAAATGTTGAAACCTCCTTGCTGATATATTATCTGAGACCAACCATTTTGGGGCCTCAAGAAGTTGCTACCATACAACTTTACGAAAAACTCCTTGAATGTGCTTGATTTTACACTACATTCCCCATCTTGTATTAAATTAAATCCAGATTTTAATGAAACATTTAGCAATGAAAATAAGAATTGGAGAAAATTGCTCCTAAGCTAATCTAGAATACCTATTTTATACGCGAACATTCCATGGTCAAAGTTATTAGCAAATGGTGTATTGTGAGGAATTTCATAGAAAATAATTTATATACACAGTTATTGATAATTTTTCAATATATATAAATTATTATTCTATATATCCTAATCAAGAAAAAAAAATTGTAGTAATCTTGGGAAAAATAAGTATAAAATAACTCTTTAGAAATGTTAAGAAAATGAACGGAAAAATGAATTAACAAAGTTAATTAAATAAATAGTGATGTAAAATAGTGTTAAGGTTCGGTCAGGAAATCCTAAGTCGGTCTGACCCGTTATATTTTTTGTTGGACCGAATTAGTTTGGTGTAACAAGAAGCTCGGTCTGGACCAGTATAGTATAAAAATTCGGTCTAGATCGGTCCAAAGGAAAAGTTCGGTATAGATCGGTCCAAAGGAAAAATTCGGTAAAGTTCTGTCCCAAATTTAAATTGTTTATAACATGACGTCATGTTTTTTTCAAGTACAATGACGTTATACGAAGTTTAAACAGAGATAGCTGAGATTAATTTTGTTCCCACTGTCTTTTATATGTATTCAGTACTTGTTCTAGAACTTATGGTGTACTTTTGAGATTGTTTGAATAAAATAAATGACAGTTGATCTAGAAAAAAAATTATCTCATAATATATATGAGACCAAAAAAAATTGGCCGATAAATGATGACCGGAAAAAATTGGTCGATAAATGATGACCGAAAAAAAATCGGTCCTTAGAGTGAAAGCAAAAAAAAACGTTCCACAGTCTGAGACCGCGATCTGGGCCGAAAAAACAGTCCAAATTGGTCTAGAATAAATTACTTATAGCCGAACCGAAAAAAAACTCCTTGCTGTACATAGTTTCGAAACCAATGTAAATCCTATGAGTCTTTTAGCAGGCCTGTGTTCTTGGAATGGGTAATCTAAGAAAAAAAATTATTTTCCTTTGCAGTTGTCATTATGATTTAATTCCTGAGTAGTGAACATCCTTTCCTAAATAGACTGATTTAAATTCAAAACCTGATTAAACATTCCTGTGTGCCCATAAAAGACCTGAGGATTCGTTGCAGAGTAAGTCCTTGTTGGATTCAGAGTAGAATTGGGGATGGACGTCGGAGGAATTCTTGTTCTTCAAATTGTCAGGGTTACCATCTTGATTTCCGTTTTAAATTTTTTAACATGCCCATTATACACAGGATTATACGCACACACATTTTCAGGAAATATACAGATTTACATAAAAACTCTTTGTCTACATTGCTAGGAAAACTCTCTGATTGAATATGCTTAATGCCATGGATATTGATTTAATTAATTATTCGATCAAACATCTGTATACTTGGGAATCTATATCATGTATTCATGAGAAATGTTCTATTGCCAAATTGTTTGATATATTTGTCTCCTTGCATCATTTTTTCTGTTTCTTTGGAAAGAGTTTCTAGACTAGTTTTGACTGGCTCTTTTCATCATCATTTAGATGGTACTGTAAAAGAAGTGCAATATATCAAGCTCAGAACAAGATACAGAATTATAAAAAAACACATTTTTAATGATAAAATACTTGTATATTAGATTTATTTATCCTATTTGTAATTTAGAGATTGTTTTAAGAATAAAAAAGGACTCTGAAGGACAATAGTCCCGAATTACTATAATCCCAGATATTTCAGAATTCAGATGACTTAGATAAAAATTGCGTTACGTTTGTACTTTGACCTCAAAAATAAATTCATTTTTTGTCTTGAGCTCATTTGCACACAATGAGCTTTTTTCCCTTTGCAAAGGACAGCAGCACCACACTGTAAGCTGACTCCTTGGCCGATGAAAATGGGTTCATTTAAAAAAGTATCAACCGAAGTTATCACGCTTTGTGGAAAATATCTCCGCATTCTATGCTTGAACGAGGATTGGACAAGCCATATAATGAATTCCACTAAAGGAATTGCAGATGGGAGGAAGTCCACTGCCCAATTTCAAGTGGCTACGGGCTATATAACATTTAATGATTATTGCAAAGACTGTGGTAAGGTGTTTAATTCTGTTGTTCATGCTTTTGCCGAGTTTCCTTTTTTTGCTGTTATTGAGGAAGTTTGTTGTACGGAATTTAGAAAGTCATATAAACACAGCGCCAAACCAAATCTTGCCAATAATTATTTTTGGCCTTCCGAAAAATAAGTTAAATCCTTCGAAGAAGGCTCAAGCAATCGGGTTTAGCTTATTTAACTCTAAGTCTTATTTTACAAAAAAGTTGACATTGAAGGAAGCAACAGAAAACCGGGAGTTAAGAGGGAAACTTATGGCAGCTGCGTCACGATACATGGATTTTAAATTGAAAATACCTAATAACAGTACCTTGACTTTCGATTTACCACTGGATAGTATATAGTATTTTATGGAGAACTCAATTAAATAGATAAAATTTTCAAAATCATATTATCAAGATATTTAATAGACATAAAAATAGGCTAATACTAGATACTTCGTTTCAGATTTCTGACTTTTTTGGGTATTTTATGTTTTTTTGCTGTTGTTGGGATTTTTTGTCAATCTTATAGATTTTTAGTGTACTTTTGTAACCAAAGAAGTATTTGGGAACTAATTTTAAACTATAACGTTTATTTGTATTTTTACTAAAAGTAATTTCCCAATTTATTATGATGTATTTTTTAACAATATATATAGAAAAATAAAAACCAAAAAAAAAAAAAAAAGTTCGCTTGTGTTATCAATTCTATGAAAATATCTCTAATATCTCCTAATTAATTGATTTTTCAACTTTTCAAAAATTATATCCGCTGACAGAAAAATAATCAATAATTCAAATGATATCATTCACAGAAAATACAATCAAAATTGATTAAATTAAAACAAAAATATTATTTCTCAAAAAAAATAGTTTTACCCAGGTCAAAAACAGTTTTCATATAACATCTCAAAATTTTGTTCATCAATAAACTATCTTATGTTCTACGATTGTAATGTAAATTATGTGTCCATACATTTTTGACTATTTAAGATTTTTTTTTGTTATGAAGTTTTTTTTAGATCATACTCTCGATTTTTTTTTTTTTTTAATCTAGATTTTATAAATTTATTTTTGAAATTTTGTCAAATCTCAATCGGACAAACATTTTTATAACGAAAAATATGGTATATATATACAAATTAATCAAAAATATTTTTATTGGTAGATTTATTGGAGGAAAACGAAACAGAAAGGCTATAATGCAACCAGAATGCTCAAAACAATTACGGGAGAATACTAAACCTAGAAATTATGAGACGGTAAGTTTAAAATAGAAAATCACGGGGGGTTTTCTAGGGAAAATTTGTAAAAGATAAAAGGGTCTCTCACACAAATGGTTTTATCATATAATCATCATGAATCTAGAATAAAACTGGTTTTATTTTGTTCGGTAGATTTTTAATTAAATGAACAAAAATTTGAAATTTAAATGTTTCTTGTCAAAATTTATTTTCTATGTTTCCCAAATAGTTTTTTGTGGATGAAAAATCTTTGGCCAGCTATTTTTTTATTAGCGCCACAAAAATGACGACATTTGATCCCTCTAGAAATATTTATAGTGGTTCCTGTTTTAGGGTACAAATCATTTGGATTTTCAAAAATGAAGAATATTTTAATTTGTATAAAGATTTTGTTTCTAAATTTTAAATTTTGTTTTAGGGTTTGGGAATATTATTATTCTATTGGATAATAATATTTCCATTTTCAGAGTAGTTTTTGAAAACTGAAATAATAAATTTTCTGCTGTGGATAACCTGAAAAAAAAACATATAAAGTGTAAAATATAAAGTTTCCTAGACAGGAATGTACAACTTGTAGCCCGCAGGCTGCATTGCAGCCTCCTTAATGTTCAAGTGTGCCCACTACTTATTTTCACTTCAGGTATTATTTTTATTGAAATATAATCAAAACGCGTAGAACGCGCATAATCAGGATTTATTTTTCTTAACAAAAAGTTCATTTGATCAAATTAAGCAGCCGTCCCCCCAGATTGGCTTTTAAAAAAATATTTGTCTTTTTTTATATTTGGCCTCAATTTGAAATAAAAATATATTCAGTAGTTTTCTTTTATGAAGCCATTTTTTATGAAATTTAAATTAGTAGGGACAAGTTGCCCATAAAAATATTTTAAGTAACGATACAGCCCATTATATTAAAAGTTTAGCCATTCCTATCCTACACAGTTGATAAGCGTTCAATCATTTTTAAATATGAAAAAAAAGTATTTGTTTAATTTAAACTAAACATTTTTAGATGACTTGTACCGTTTCAAATTTAAACTTGTTGATCAAACATTATATTATTTTATTAATCTTCATTAAAAAAATAATGATTATTTGTCAAGAATAGTATGACGTCAATTTGATAAAAATACAAAAACAACATTGCACTTGGATTTAGTGAAAAATTATAGGAAAACTTTGCGGCGAAAATTTCCACCCCCGGTAATTTTGCCGCCTAGGTATTTGCCGCTCGTAATTTTGCCTCAAGGAAATTTGGCCGCTTGCCATATTTGCCTCCTTTTTATGTTTTTATATTATCGGTTCGAACTTTACTGTTATATATCCTATATGCAAAAAAAAAAATGATTGTACAAAGTTTATTTTTTTACCACAATAGGTTGCATGATTCGTACTTCTTCTCCTCCAAATGATATTAGAACTCATTGACTATTCCTTCTTTATAAATTATTTGACCACTATTCCCTCTTTTTCTTTTTATTATGGCTATATAAATAGTCAGATCGAAAGACAATAGTAAAGTTCGAGTCTGCAATATAAATAAATTAAAAGGTGGTGAATATGTCGTGCAGAAACATTTCACCGAGGCAAAATTGCCAACGCCAAGAATGTTCGCAGTATAATTTCTGGTCACACATTAAAATTGGTGTATAAAGTATTTCGTATCTGTTTTTTTTCAAATACTCATAGCAGAAAATGTGTTATTGCAGTAAAATAAATTATTCTATATAAGGGAAACTCATTGGACAGTGGACACTTATAATATTTCCACATGAAAATTATTGTACAAAAAAAATGTCGGAATTTCAATGATTTTTCAGACCAAAGTCCAGTAATTAGCACATAACAGAAGGTCTGCTATAACATATCGTGTTGTACCAGTCTTTATTTATTCGGTCCAGTCCAGTCTTAGGACCGGTCCTATTAGTCAATGAGGCGGGTCCCAAAAAATTTCTAGCCTTTATACTGTCTGTATAGGAACTAACTAAAAAAAAAAAAAAAAGTTGAGTGATGTCATCAAGGACCAAACTTTTCAATTTTTAGGACTGAGATGCAGGACTGAACTGGACTACTTGCATTTACATCCGCAAATTTGCAACATTTTAGTAATTTTCGTTAGCCAAACTTCTAAACGTTGAAATTCGAATCCAAACTTGCATTTGCAAATGCCAAATGCTGATTCGGTTCCTCATATGCATTCGAAATATCACTAATACGTATGTTCTGTCAAACCTGTTTTATGTGTGTCACTGCACTAAGCGGTCATTTCCAGATTTTAAATTTAGAATTTTTACTATATAGTAAACCTATTTTAAAATGTCACCTACACTAAACTGTCGCTAGGAAAGTTTCCCTTGCCTGACCACTTAATAGGGATTTGACTGTGTGCTGTTTAACTAGCTGACTAAAAAAATGTGTCAGTTAGTCAAAAAATTTGTCATTCTTACTCATTTTTTGCATTGATTTTCTGTTTAGAGTGAATCACCAAAGAACTTGCATCAGAACAAAACTACTATCTTTGCAAAAGATTCTTTGAACGTCAAACCTAATAATCAACACATTCAGTCAACTGCATCACTTACTGGTTATTCCACTCCAACCAATGGGCAAAAAAAAATTGCGGAAACGACATGAAAAATCCGTCCTCATTCTTGTTCTCATCGTTTTTGTATTTCTTATTTGCCATTTCTTTCGCCTGGGAGTACAAATTTTTCAAGTATTTTCATATAAAAGTTATAAGAAAAAAAAAATCTTTATTTATATTTGTTTTTTTTTAGACTTTTCATTCAACAGAAATAACCAAGGATCACTATTTGTTTTGTGTAGAACAAAGTAAACTCCACGTCCCTCTTGTATTTATCATCTTAAATTCGTTTAACAACTTGTTTTTAATCATTAATTCGTCTGTAAACTTCATCATATACTGCGCAGTTCGAAAATCTTTTAGAAAATCATTTTATAAAATACTAAAAGTTCCATTTCAGTGTTGTTTTAAATTACGACCAGATAGTTTGTGAATTATTTTCTTTTAATTTTTATTAATTTGTGGAACTTTTTCCAAGAAAGAGTTAATAGCAAAACAATACCTTTGCTCCCCCTCCCCCCAACTGAAATATTTTACTAAAACTGCAGAATGGTTACTTATACTTTATAAATTATTGTGCTTAACAATCTTATATTTTTAATTTTGCTTTCTAGACCTGTGACTACTTAGGGATGTACAGAGGGGAGACCCAAAACTTGCAATAGCATGAACAAATTACGAAAAAACGTGATTTTTATGAAATCTCAAAAAGACAACTGAAACCCGAATTTGTGATATGTTTAAATCCTATATTTTTAATTCAATATGTCCTCCTTCACAACCAATAAGAGCCGAAATGCACCGGTGGGTAAATTAACAGCTCTGGACTATTAAGGCTGTGCCCATACTACGTACCACGCTGTCATAATAGCAGCTCGGAGCGAATCCAAATTTGGATGAGAGGTGCAACAGACACTATTTTAAGACACCCCAAACTGCAAAGTCTTGGGGATTGATGTCAAGGCTGTAGGAAGGCAAGAAGTCAGTCATAGTGTTGCTGTTGAAGCTTTGGTTCTTCTTAGCTCTATGGGGCTGTAATGGACTTCTTTATCTTGTAGGCAGTCTGGATGGAGATACCAGCGGTCATTGTAGCCTTCCCAGCATTACCACCTAAATGGGGGAGATGGCACACGTATTCCTTTTTGTGTACTTGCTCCAACATTTTTGCACTTAGAGACATGGGATCAAATCAAAAATTGTTTCTTTTGATTTCTGCTGTGATTTGGTTGCGTAGTTAAACCTCATGATTAAATAAGGTGTAGTTTAATACTATTTCATATTTTGAGTCTCTCCACTCTGTAAAAATAATAAAACTGTTAAATACTTTGTCTTTTCTTTTAAAAAAAGTAATTAAAAATCAAGAATAAGAAAATATAAGAGTCATCTCAAGTTAGTCAACCCGATGAAAAAATCATATCCAAAGCACCACCTAAGATTTGGACTGTCATCCTTGGATATAGGTCTGGTTACAGTTCCTCCAACTAATTGAGATTGGTATTTGAATAAAAGTTTTATCATTTCCATCTTCAAATATTCAATATATATATATATATGTATTAAACTATTGTGATGAATATTTTAATAGATTGGAACGTGTATTTTATCTTAATTTTGCCCTTCTAACTATAATTTTTTGATGTTGAATTCATTATATTATTGACATTAAGCCTAACTATGCATAATTTAATATACTACTTATGTAATATATAAATTTAGAGGGTTCACTATTTTTGAAAATAAAATAGTATTAAGGTGCCCTACTAAAGTAAAAAGGTAGCTTGTCTAATGATTACAAAAAAAGTATTTCCAAAACTTGCCACGGCCATAAAAAAGAATGATGTAATTATGGTAATAGGTTGCAATAATATATTGCTTTAATTATTAGACATGATCCAAGCCATAGATTGAAATAATATGACTTACGGTTATGGTAAAAAGAAGGAATTGAAAATTAACGTGGTAAGACTGACAATTTGAAGAATGTTTAGTATGAGGATAGTACATATAACTCTCATTACATTTTATTAGATTCGCTGCGAGTAACAATGAGACCAAGGAATAAAGAGACTAAAAAAGATTTGCACTCCGAATTTAGCAAAAATCCATAGAGTTACTCCTTATCTTTCACGCACTAGTCATTACTAGATACTTAAAATGTTCCCTCTTCAAGAATAATGAAAACAGATTTGGAAAGTAAAAAAACATTCTAACGTTTGCAAATAACCTCCGTTAGAGAACATCCATTTTTTGACGTGGCTTATGATCTTGGGTTAAACGTTAACCCAAATATTAAGTGAATTCACTTCTGAATACACAGTTGACATAGACAAAAACTTACGAAAAATTGTGTTTAGAATATTAGATTTGGGCATCAATAGGATATAATTTGTGATTATTATAGTTGAAATATTGTAATTTCATTTTCAATAAAAATTGTTATGAAATATTAATTGCTTTTAACAAACTTTTGGTACTAAAAACGTATTCTTAACATTTGAGTTTGAAATATTTGTGTAACAGCTGATATTATATTTGTAGCAATGCGTTTACCTTAAATTGAAAAAAGGAAAATATAAAAATATAAAGAACGACTTAAAATTGTACAAATTAATTAAATTTTCAAAAAAACTTGATCGAAGTTGCAAAATTTGCGAATAATTCCAAGAAAAATACATCTTTGTAACAACAAAAAGTTGCATTTATTCTTAAAGATGTTTCAGGAGCATATTATTGCATTTTCTAGCATTGAAATCTATTTAAAACAGATTAAAAGTAATTTTATCAAAATTTGGGTGCAGAAAATCCCCTTTCAGTAGCAAAGGGCTAAAAAAAAAGAGAGGGATATTCAAATTATATATTTTTTTAACCTTTTCTCAAACAATTTTTTACTTCTTTGATCTAAGATGGTCAGTAAGTTACTGTCAAATGGTTACATATGTCAACAAATAATTAATGATAACTAAAAATTAAGTTTGTAACTACATGTATGATGGAATTTTTGAATATATGTAGGTTATTCCTTTATTTTGTTAACTGTGTGTTATTGTTCTGCCAAGAGAATGGGGTAGGAGTGCATCTGAAGTTAATTTATGCACGCAAACTTTTCCTAAAATCGGCAAAAGTCCGTGGCAAGTTTTGGAAAGACTTTCAGTAAAGGTGAAACTATTTTTGTAATCCTTAGACATCATACCCCATTTATACTTTAAATCATCAGCTTCATACTATTTCATTTCAAAAATAGTGATCCCTCTAATGTAATTTTAGAGTGTACAATGTAACTCGTTTCAAGTTTATATGTTGATGTATTTGTTTGTATAATCTTTATTAATAAACAAAGTTCATCTGGATGTTTGTATGTACAATACATATTTGTATACGTTTCCCATAAAGTCATTTTTGAGTGTATCATGGAACTGGGTAGATACTAAAGATAAGACGGAATCTTGGACCCAGATCCAAAGTACCTGGCTACGGTATAAGAAAACTTGTATTATCCGAAAAGAGCAAGGATCTGTTACCTGAACCGGCTGCGGATATCCAAACTTTTACAGGTCTTAACAAAGAGCCAAGGATTTTACATATTTTTCTATTTTTTTATCCTCTTGACCTATGTGTGCGCGTTCTGTTCCTGTGAAAACAGACATGCACACACGCTACGTCCACGCATAGTGCCTGTGTTTGTCTGTGCGCAACATTATAAACCACCTCCAGTGTCGTTAGAGGTCGCCGGTCTCTGGTACTGTTATCTTGGTGGTTGCAGGCTGAAAAGTTTGGGAACGCCTGTCATAGATGACTACAGTTATCTAGTATTCCTCGTTTATTCATACATATGCTCCGTTTCCAAAAAGACAGGAATATAATTTCTTTTTTATCTTTCGTCCTACTATATAGCATATATTCATCATCTTATTATTTCGAATTTTGGCTAACATATAGAAATAAAAATGTTAAAAATATTACCTAACAATATCATAATTATTAATTTATGATTGAAAAGGCTCCTAGGAAGAATTTTTGAATACTGAAAAAATTGTGTTTTTTTCTCGTAAGTCCAAGAAAAAGAATTTTTGGTTGTGTTACCGCAAATTTAGTCTTCAGTTTATTGCTAAATACTTGATACTATAGATCTATGTCTATAAAGATATATACCTAACTTTGGAATAAATAATGGGGGACTTACATCTTATTATCATACTATACCTTAGTAGGTATAGAAAAAAAAAAGTATGAATAGTATTTTGAAGGGATATATTAAGTTACTCATGAATATTTATCATACACTTATTTTAATAAAGAGAATATATATAATTATGTTAATATTACATATATATTAATGTAATAAAGAAAGTAATGAATTTAAACTTGAAACTTAAGAATATTAAATGAAAATCAATCAAATAATAAGCATAAATGTGAAAATAAAAACATCATATAATTTGTTAGATCTGATCCAAGTGTTTGAAATACGTATATTTATTCTCAGTTTTTCTATTTCTACTATGGAAGAATCTAACGTCAATCCATTGTTTATATATACGGATATTAAGATTTTTTTTAATTAAAAATTGCGAATAAACTACTTTTTTTATTTCTGAGAAATCAATAGCTCATGGTGTTGAATTTTCTGGTGAAGATCAAGATCTCATAGACACTTTTCAAGATATTATTAATATGGGTTGCTTTAATAGAGCTTCAGATTTATCCGATTTAACTACGTTACATGCTAGTCAGCTTTACAATATGATATTATCAGCCACCAAAACTCGACAAATCGAGACGGTGCTTTCCAAATACTTTTGTCAATTTATTAGAAACGGGGAATTCCTATCCTTCTATTGGATTTAAGTTGTGAAAAACATCCTTTGTCTAATTATATTGCTCAAGGTTTATAGAAATACAAAGTAATGCCATAACGCATGTACGACTGATGTTTGACTTCCACCACAATTTTTAATATTGATGTCATAGTAAATGAGTGGTTGCATGTTTTATCAAAATCTATTTCCCTTGCTCAGCAGTCGGTGCAATACATTAAATTGTAAATTCTAGTAATAGTGACGTCATATACTATGATTGATTGCGTGTTTTTCCCGCTAAATCTGCCTGTCTTGCCGTACAGTCGTTACAATACATGAAATTGAAAATTCTAGGATTACATGATGGTCTTACCTTGTATTTCTATTAACCTTGATATTGCTCAGGTTGGATTCAAACATTTTAATATGTCTAGCAAAAATCTTATAAATGAGGCTAATAGTCCCTAAGAATGTGTTATTACATAATGACTTATCACTCAACAATTCACTAAATCTATTTATGCTCATAACAGCAAAATATAATATGTATTGCACACAAAAGTATCGAGAAAAAAGACTTTATATTCATTAAGAGTCTAAGATTGACTTCTACTTTTTCCAAGGGAATTTTACCTTATATACATCAAGGAAACTGAGGCATTATTATCCATTAAATATTTTTCACAGATATGAGATGAAAAAAAGTCGACTTTGGAAGGAACAGGCTTCAAGAGTCTCAACGAAGGAGCTGTGGATAAGAAATGATAACTCTTTGTTCCTCACTGGGTAATTCATACGGGAATTATTTCTTTTTGTGGAACTCTCCAGTTCCAATTAACTATATATATGTAATATCAGGAAAGAATATGCTGTGTACACCAAACTATCGAGACATATTATCTTTACCTGTCTAGAATCATCTTGCACTTGTTTTCCAATGACGAAAAAGACTCAGAAGTAATAAAGAAAACAGGCGTGACATTGAAGTGTCCAGATAATATAATTATCCGTATATACTGTATATCACAAAGTCCAACTTATAAATAGAGCTTATATAAATCAGATTGCAATCAGTGATTTCTGCATCATATGCAATACATCAAGGGCACTGAACAACTCTTATAAATAAAAAAGTTTTCTTAGAGTAGGAGAGGAAGAAGAATTGACTTTCTAGAATTTCAAAGAAGGAGCTTTGAATAGAGGATGAGAAACACGTTGCACGTCTAAGACAGGCATCTGGGTAAACAATAGTGAGATCGGTTGGATCTTAGACACTGTTTTGCCGAGTTTGTAGGGATTCAAAAAGTACAAGGGAAAATTGTGAGTCTCTATGTTGAGTGACGAATAGATTAACAATTTTGAAATAAAATTCATGAAAAAAACGATGCTGATGGAATTTTGTAGCCAATTCTTTTCCTTTCCCTTCAAATATATCTATTAATTTTTTTGAAAAAAAAATTTAAATTTTATTTCGTAATTTTAAAATCCCACATAGTATTTTATTCGATACTGTGTTATACGATTATATTGAACAATAATTTTGGAGACATCCAACAATTCTCCTACTTGGACTCAGGATAAACCAAACACAATTTCTTCCGTAAGTAAACACTTTGCAATGCGCGCAAATACAGGTCAAGGGCCTGTTCACTCGACCGACACACGCAGTGAGATCAGAGCTCGTTCACAAGAAGCAGATAATGAATAATTAACTGTGTCTTATCAGTTGAAACAATGAACACACAGTATCTCTGGTCACAACTGCTCAGAGATCATTGACACAGCTTCTTGAACAGAGCAGAAGCTACTGGTGGTTTGTACCGAGTTTCTGTGTCCGCCTTCGTGCCAACCTGCATTCATGTTTAGTTTTAATATTTTGTCAACTAAAATATATCTTTTAATCTATTGGGCTGCAGCTTTATTGATTTATTTGTTTCAAAATAGCTTATACTTTCACATGTATACTTGTCTGCTCTTGAGACGAGTTTCGTAATTAATCTTGTTGTCAGAGGTAAAAAAAAGCTACAAAAAAAATAACAGTTTTATTTTTTATCATTCTACTCTTTCATCAAGGCAACAAACTTTAGTTTAATGTATAAAGTATAACTACCAGGTGTGCAAGTTTCAAATCCCTCTTTTTGTTAACAGAGGGCGCTTGAAACATGTTAAAATATATGTTGTACACAAGGCTTCATTTTGTTGGTAAGACAGCCGACTATAAAACATAAATTCGTTTAATTGTTTTCAAGTTAGTAGCAAACTTTTTTTTTCGTGTTAAACATGTTGAATTTTGAGCCAAATAAAGAGCATTTGTAGCATGTAATGATTTTCTTGTTCAATCAAAAGAAAAAGGTATCAGAAAGTCATCGAATTCTTCTAGAGACTTACGACAATACTGTTCCAACCGTGAAGACTTGTCAATGTTAGTCCCAACGTTTTAAAATTGCCAATTTCAATGTTATTGACAAAGAACGTGAAAATCTACCAAAAAAGTTTGAAGACGATGAATTACAAGAATTATTGAACAAAAACGATACACAAACACAACAAATGATGATGGAGAAGTAAATGTCATTCGGCAAGTCATTTTTGATCGCCTGAGAGCCATGGGAAAGATTTTAAAGGTTGGAAATGGTTTCCACACGAACTGAACGAATGGTAGACGGAAAAACGAAAAAATGATTGCGAAATGCTACATATACACCACAAAAGATAAAGTTTTTTGCATCCGATTATAACTGGTGATGAAAAAAGGCTATATTTTGAGAATCCCAAACTTAAAAAAATAATGGGTAACGCCAGGAAAACCATCAACATCGAGTGCAAAACTGGATCCTTTTGGGAAGAAGATAATGCTGTGTGTGTGGTGTAGGATCAGAGGGGAGTAGTGTACTACAAGTTTCTGAAATCCGGCACAACAGTTAATACTATCCACTACCTACAAAAAATGATCATTCTATAAATTCATCTCGTTATTTTCGATCCTTGATTTGCCATTCAGACTGGTGGTGGATTTTGCCACGGAGGTATCCACCTCTGCCCAAGATAGACGCACTTGAGGACGGGAATGCTTGTCTACTCTCTACCTCCACTACCTTCTGCTGCTCCGCTTGCATATCAAGTTACATTGGCCTCTCCTTCTCCTCTAGCTTCTCGAGTTTTGATAGCATCTCCTTCTCCACTAGCCTGTCATGTTCCTGTGGCCTCTTCGATTTGTTTGACATTAACAAACGTTTCATTGTGACTGTCAACCATTTTCAGCTGTTTTGTATGAGACTGGTTCTGATGTAAATAGAACTGTCGCTAACCTGTATCATTAGTTGTAGGAAAAAAAGGTAAAAAAATAAAAATGTTGACTGTAAATGTGTAATCTATTTTATTTTGTAAATTTTACATTGAAGAGGGATTTTACTGGAAGGATGTGCTGTACTTAACAGCTGCTATATCAATTGATAGACTTATTATCCAGTACCTTAAACAAGGTGCAACTCTTAGGACCTTTAATCTTAACTTACTTGACTTATTTGTAATCTTTTATTAAATATTTGAGGAAAGTTGAGCTCAATTTGAGCCTTATTCAATACAACAACTAAACGCTCGGCTACAATTGTATGTCTCTTATCAACTCATATACGATATTTATTATACCAAAAAAAAAAAATAATAATAGTTGTATTTGTTTTTTAATGCATATGTGTCTCGCAACCTCCACTTTGGGAACCCCTGTTCTGTTCTATTAAATAATTAATTAAGATTTGTTTAGTTATTAAAAATAATTGATTCTGAAATAGCCATGACGTATCAATTGGGACGAGAGAATGAAACGATGATAACAAAATATTATATCCATATTTGTAAGGTAAAGTTTGTCTGTATGACTATTTGTGCGTTGGATAAAAACTCACTTGTTAAAAACCAAAACAAATGTTATATAAGATAAAAATAATGAATATGACTTCGAATGCAGTTGAGTGACGACTGTGTGTAGTTAAAGCACAGCCAGTAAGCACTATAGAACCTAAAGTTATCCCTGGCTCATCACATCATATTTTATTTTTTTTAAATATCAAACTGTTATTATTGAGGAAAGAACATATAAGTATCTATTAGCTTTGTATATGCGTGTACATGAAAAAACGGAGAGAAGCACTGAGGGTTTCTTGAGGAGCTTTCTTCTATATTATTAAAGCAATGCTTGTCTGTTAGTCAACAAAATTAATTAGTCAATAAAAAATAGTTACTTCGAATAATGCAATACTCTAGCGATATATTAAAATATACAATAATAAATGTTACTTTAGATGAGATTTTTTCAACGAACGTGTTTATGCTGAGCTCTTCCTATTAAAAAATGATGGAAACTGAGAGTACATAAATCTTTGGCAGTAAATGATAAGCATTTATTTTATTTTTTTGTAGCCAACTTGAACATATTTTTTTCTCATGCTATTATCTTAAGTAAATCCTTCTTGAGGAGATATCATCTAAGCAATTATTCAATATATATTCGTCTATGTCATCAATAACGGCCTCATCTTGACCTCACAAACGGGAGCAGGTCTTGATGACAGTCTTATATGACGGCATATTTTGGAATTCCTCCCGGATCTTGTACATCCGCTCGTTTTTTGTGTTGCAAGATGATCTGTTGCTGTGTTGTTCAACTAACCCCACACAAATAAGTCCATGAGGATAAGGTTCGGTGAGCTTAGAGCCCAAACCTTGGGTCCAAGAAAGAAAAAAAACATTATGAGAACCATGTCAACGTTCTCTTTCCAGTGTGGGATGGAGTAGAGTCTTTTTCCATTCCAGACTCTTCCAGTTTCTGCCTTACTCTCCGGACAAAGAACATGTTTAAGAAGTTTGCAATCTCAACATTGTCTTGTCCAGCGTGAATAGCAAAAAGGAGACTCTGCTTCTTTCAAGGATTGTTGAATAAATTATTTGTTGATCGATTCCATTTTTACTGACGCCAAACACTTCTGGCTATCCACCAAAATAACTAACAACGTTCTACATGCGCAACTGCTGTGCGCTGTATATCTAAACTCCGCCTTTTTTCTAAAGAATTAAAGTTCGGTAAACAAAATGTAAAGTTCTCATGTATTGAGATTGCAAGGGAACAATGAATTACAGGGTAAAAATTGTAATCATTGATCTTAAGCCAAATATTGAATTTACCTATAAATTGAGTTTCCAGTTTTTCTCTTATTCCTCTGGTTTCTCAGTTATCTGGGCTTAAAGTAATTCAGGACTAACATCGTTCAGAGTCATTCTTCACGACTAAGATAATCATCAATAAAATTTATGTAAACGTGTTTTTTATGGTTTTTAATGTTGCTTATGCAGTTCCTTCTTCTGAACTCGAGTTATTTTCAATTTTAGGGTAAAAAAGATTTAGATTTTTATAACTTACTATTTATTTATAGTAATCAAAAATATCATCTATTTTGTATTGGGATGAAAATCGTGCGTATAATGATGGGCAACACCTTAAATAATGGGAATTAAAAAAAAACGAATATCATCAAGCTAACCCTGACAATTTGAAAAATGTTTTAGATGAGAAAAAGAATAACGCTCATGGGTTTTCATTTGATCAGCTACAATCAGCTCTAACAAGAGAGGAAGGAGAAAAGGATATAAACAAGGGCATTTGTTGGAATTACTCCGATATCGATCCTCAATTCTACTTTGAGTTCAACAAGGACTTACAATTATAACTCCGCAACAAACCCACAAGCCTCTTTTATTGGCGCATACGAATGTTCAATCACGTTTTAAATATTATTGAATTAGTAGAAAAGAAATTCACTACTCCGGAATTAAATACTAATGAAGACTGCTACGGAAAAGAAAATTCATTCTTCAGATTACTAATTCCAAAAAAATAGGCCACGTAAAAAATACACACGATTTAAATTACTAATCATCTATATTATATATATATATATATAAAGAACTGTTAATCCTTGAATATTTATATATAATAACATCAATTCCTACTTCCTCTAATCTAAAAGGATGCTCTGTAAAGGAAAATGGGGCATATCATTAAATGACCATGATATACAATTTAAGTATTCAGTGAGTATTCAGATATAATTTTCTACTATGATAATGATTGCATGAATATATGATAATTACACGTCCAAACTGTCATAATGAAAATATGGGCTATATCTTTCTTGTTTATGCATCATTTTTCTTCAATTTGTAAACCTTTTCAGTCATACGAGAAAGGGAGATACATTATTTTTAGTAGCAATTGAATATCATTTTAGCTGTTCAATTAATTCATTCAATGACCTATCTAATTTTTCAAATGGGCTGAAAAGTCCCGGATTTTTAACCTTTTTTAATTCAACTCATTTTTAGTTGGTTTCAGCCTTCAAAAGACAGCTGTCAATATTTTATGGCAATATGTTCTTTAGTTTGTGAGTTATTGTGTTAAGTATGACGCCACTCTTGTAATTTCCAAAACATGAGTGATCAAAAACAATTTCGTGTTTCAATTTTACACTGCTTCTTGATGGGGAAAAAAAAAAACATTTCAAGGTAAGCAATGGCTTGAAAAGTGTTATAAAGACTCTGTTCTATCATAAACAACAATTAAATTTTGGTTTGCTGACTTCAAACGTGGTTGTAGATACATCAATGTTGCAGAACGCAGTAGACGTCTAAATAACGGGGTAACAGCATAAAACACCAAACAAATCCACAAAATCGATTTAAATGATTGGAAAATGAAGTTAAATGACATCGTAAAGATATAAAAGAACGTGATGCCTTTACATTGCCTGTGCAATTGTCCATGTGACAGCTCTGTCAAAGTTTTCCCTCACTGTTGGCAAAAAAAAAAAAACACTTGCAGAGCAGTGTTTGGCCATGTTTAAATGTAAAAATCGCAATTCTTGCGTCGGTATTTGACTATGGATGGAATATGGATCCATCCCTTCATTCTGGAATCAAAACAATCATTATCTGAGTAGACAGCAACTGGCGAACCTCGTCCAAAGTGCTCGAAAGAACAGCTGGGATGGTTATGGCAATTGTGTTTTAGGATGCGCATGGGATAGTATTCATGGACTAGCCTGAGAAGGGGAATATCATCAACAATTAATGTTATATACCATTATTAGAGTCAAGGACCAAATTGTGTAAAAATAGCATGGACTATTTTCTGTGCGTCTGGAAAAAGTAGCAATTAAAAATTATTAAAACGGAATAAAATCAGACTTATATTGATATTAATTAGTCCAGATAAAGGACTCATTGGTTTCGTTCTTTTTATATACCTAAACAACGTAGATTTGAGATTCCAGCCCCTAATAAAAATGAAATTCTGCCAAATGTAGTGAAAAATTGCAAAATATACTGACGTCTCAGAATGAAAACTTCTGAAGATGAACGTTGTTCATGTCCTGCTTTCGAAAACACAAAGTATCGTCACACAAGAATTGTTAGAGAATTACAGTTCTCGGGGGTTAGTATTATATCACAAATTTTTCCAGACGATTTGAACATGGTAATCCACGCAATTTTAAGAATGTTTTAATAGAAGATTACCTAAACTATCATAATGCCTTATTAGACCAACTGTAATCAGCTGTGAAAGTTTGGCGTCGCTCAGACCGGAACGATCTTTTGTTGGTTATTGGAAAATACCAGTACATAACTAACAGTGAAGAAAAAAAATACAATATAGAATATAGTTAATGATAGTGTACTTGGTGTAGAAAAAGAAATAAGACCTTCTAAAAAATCAGTTTTAAAAAGGTGTCATTGATTAAATGTACATATTGATGTACATGTTGTAAACAAAAATTATGTATATGTCGTAATGGAGACAAGAAGAGCCATCATTGGTAATTTAATCCGCGCCGGGAGGACCACTTCAGACATCATGAAGGCCTTAAACGTCAGCAAGGCCCCATTCTGTAGGGTCAGGAAACTTTTGACTGATGAGGACAACCTTAAGGACAGATCTTAATCCACTGGATTACTCCATTTGGGGGTAAAATTGAGAAGAAGGCCTGCAAAGTCACCCATCCGAATATTGATGCCCTGAAGACCTCTGTTAACCAGCAGTGGAGGATCATGAAAAATGACTACGCTGCCAATGTGTGAAAGGGGTTCCGGAGGTGGTTGGAGGCTGCCATTGAGGCTGATGGTGGACAGATTCAGAATTAATGTGCATTGATATAGTAAAAAATATTAGAAAATAAAATTTTCTATGTACACCACCATCCTGATCAATTACGAAAATTTTAATGACTACTTAGAGGCAACTCTAATTTAATTATACTCAAAGAAGATATTCGACCTATGATTGTGAACTGTTAAACGGCTTATTGGGCAGTTCTCCGTTTTAAAAATCTAGTTCAATGTCAAAATGTAACACTGGTAACAGATCACAAACCTCTAGAATTCCCATGTTTTATTTCAAAAGAACCAAAATCCGATAGTGAACAGAGACACTTACGTGTTATTATGGAATATGTTCAAGACGTTAAGTATATCCGGGGTGAAGGAAACGTGGTTCCAAATCATCTTTCACGTCCTGTAAATACTGTATCAAAAGTAATTATTGATCTTCCTACAATAGCTAAAACACAAATTAAATCCTTCGAAGAAGATGAAACTTTCATCGAATACTTTAATGAACATTCTAAAATTTTTAGTAAAGTCAAATTATCTACAGGATTGGATCTTATTTGTGAGAAATCAACATGTTGACTCGTCCATTGTCTTGTCCCTTGTCCATCCCTTGTTTCTTTGTAAAGACTTATTTGATCAATTTCATGAACTATCACATCCTGGTGTAAAAGCTTCGATTAATATTCCCAAATCTCGTTATTTTTGACCAACCTTAAGTATTGATATCAAGATTTGGGTATCTGGATGTATAGGTTGTCAAAAAAGCAAAAATTCATCGACACCAGAAAACTGATAATCGTACATTTTATTCTACAGGTAGATTTGAAACCGTACATATTGATATTGTTGGACCTATTCCACCCGTGAATATTCCTGGTCAAAGTTCGTGTGAACCCTTTCACATCATTCCAGTGTTTTATTGTCCGAATATAATACCAATCTTAGTCAAATTGCACACAATATTATTGTCTTGCAATAATATTACTAACTTATCTTGCTCACGATTATTTTGCTTCACAATCATATTACCCACTATCATTTTGTCCACAATCAAAATGTACACGATGATATTACCCTGCAATCATTTTGGATGCAACCTTTTTACTGCAATGAACCACACAATACATAGGGTATTTTTGTGTTACCGAGGTATCGCCGTGCTCCACTTATTTTAGGGGGAACCATTGTGACAGCCCTCGGACCGGACCGATCTTTGGTTGCTTATTGGAAAATGCCGGTACATTACTAACAGTGAAGAAAAAGAATTTAATTTTGAAAAAAAGATAATTAAATTTAAAATTCATATAAAAAGAATATGTTTATGCGGTGTTAAATAATTAATAGCCCATAATTTACTCCTCTTTACTTTAACCCACAAAAGGAAGGAAGTAAACACAAACCGCACACCGTATATAGTAAAGACATATAGACCGGAATTACTTCTGATCCTCAATTTGGTGTCCGGTACTGTTGCCTTAAACTTTGTTGGACTCGGAGTAGAATTGAGGGGCGCTAGGTAATTTTACTTCAAGGATAATTCTCCTTAATATATAAATAAATGATATTTTATACGTCGTTATTGTTTATTTTTGGTTGAAATTGATATTCCCTTTGAATTTTGTGGATCAAAATATGTAATGTTTATTAGTATAAAACACATTAAATAGTTAATTTCTGTTGGTATTATGTTTTTGCCTCATATTTCACTTGTTCGTCAATCCATGAGGGTTTTTTTTCAATAAAAATAACCCCCATGTCTTATGATAATTTATTGATTACGGAGAAGTGATTAATTATCAATTGAATTGTTTCTTATTATACTAACTTTATAACTAATTTGGTCTCTGGTACGAATTCATTACATAGTCAGATTTCCATAGTAAGTATGCATTGAAATTTTGGGGCATAATTCCATCATTTTTTCCAACAAAAAACAATCATTTTATTGTTTTATATAGTATTAATAATTACATATTCGGATTAAACAATTCAGAGAGCATAAAGTAAAAACAAAAATATACAATAAAGACGTATGATCCTCCTTTATTTATATATTAAGGCAAAATATCCTTGAGGCAAAATGTCACGAGACAAAATAGTTTAAGGTTAAATTATTTATCTCCTCTCAATTCTACTCCGAGTCCAAGAAGGATTTACAGTTATAACTCAGGCGCAAATCCTTATTATTACGCTCTTATGTAAAAGGTCATTTGCATTTTCAGTTTATTTTAAGATTTGAATTAAATATTAACGAGGGTATGTTAAAAGTAAAGGACTCTAGGGGGGAAAGTGGGTTAAGGGAAAAATAAACAATTCAATCTAAAAACAAGGAAGAATATGTTTCTGACACCGACCTATAAAATATCATGTTATTGTTGTGACGTAGTCACACTTATTCTTTTCTTTTCACTAGGGGGGAAGACGGCCTGTTCAAACTGGCTGCTTGCCCGGAGGAACATGTAGCAGCTTCTAATTTTAAGCCAATCACAATTAAGAATGACTAAATCCTACCTTCTTTGGCTTGAGTGGCCACTCCAAGGTATCTGACTATATATAAAGGTGAGGCAGCAAGGAAATTCTAACCTTGTTAGTTTTTTTTCATTATCAAGAGAAGGAAATTTTAATGACGTCAATGTTGAGGCACATAGCACTCTGTCCTATATAATTGTAAAGTAATAATTTTAAAATCCAGTCTTAATTCATTGTAAGGCAACACAAATTAAGTAAATAAATATAATTAAAATTCATTTATAGTACAAAATGGTAAACAGAGGACCGTGCGAAAAAAGTATAAAAAGCAAAAGTATTCAACTTATATTGTTATTAATATCGATAAAAGTAATTCTTTTCTAATATATATTTCGATTGTTATGAAACTTGATACTTTATAGAATAATAAAATCAATTTCAGAACTAATCATTTAAAAAGAATAGCATTAATTTGCATATTAATAAAAATGAACTATCTGTATGTAAGCTTATATTAATATATTTTGTGTATATTATCTAATTTGCCATTTTATT
The DNA here is from genome assembly GCF_016086655.4 of Lepeophtheirus salmonis. Lineage (NCBI taxonomy): Eukaryota > Metazoa > Arthropoda > Copepoda > Siphonostomatoida > Caligidae > Lepeophtheirus > Lepeophtheirus salmonis. The sequence goes on from NC_052137.2 coordinate 41,205,476, forward strand.
ACATAATATAAGAGTGGTGAATAAAAGAATAGCAAAAAGTAAAAATTATAGTATACATATTTTTTTTACATACATAAATGAATAATAAATATTAATTTTAAATCGACCAAACTGTCTCCGTTTTCTCAGATTAGCACTTGCATTCTACAGTTTGAGCTCTTTATAAAGGTTATTTACTCTAATTCTTGTTCTTTTTTTCACAAAGGATATAATGACTTCTTTAGGCCAGTTAGGATATAATTCAATTAGATGATTATGCAGCCTTCCAAATACATTTGAGTCTTTGTCAATTCATGGTTACAATGAAAAGCATTGAAATGTATTTCAAACCAATGACAAAATTTTAAAAACTCACACGAGGGGATCGTAAGGCCTCCCTTAGGGACCAATTCAATCCAAGGGCTAGACGTTTCTTCATAAAATCAGAAGTCACATGTCTTTTTCCCTAGATTTGGATATAGGTGTTTAAATTTTTTTGCCAAAAATCCTGCAATAAAAGCCAAACCCTGATCTGAACAGCAATTGGAAATCTGAGATGATTCTTTTGTATCTGCTGTAATTACTTTTTCGGTTTCAAGAAGTCCAGAATCTTCTAAAGTTTCCTATGATCCAATTGCATCTTCATCATGCTCATTTTCCTGTACATTTGACGAAAAGAAGTGACTCGTTATTGATTTAGTAACTATTTTGTCATCATCCTCATCATTTAACTCCTCTTCGACATCTGGATTTCTTGAAACAAGTTCATAATTTTTTCCAATTAAAATTACTTTTAGTCTTCTGAGGGCTTCCACCGGGGATGGAAGAGTATTGTTTCCTATGATGGACTTTTAATTTCAAAATCATCGAATCAAAGAACCGCCATACGCTCTTGATATTCTTCTGAAATACTCATTTTTTTAGAAAGAATTTTGATGCTATCTTCGAGGAAGCCAGGTTCACACTTAAGATCTTGTAAAAAGATTTCTTGAGTCTGCCGAATGGGTAATAGAAGAAGGCATATATCTTTCAGACTCGAAGCTCGATAATGTAATCTAATGATTCGTAGGATGAGGGCAGTGGTTACATCCTCTTTAGAGTATCCTCGATTGAAATTCGTAAAGGGATCTATAATTCTTCTTACTTGGATTTTGGAGTGGCTCTTTTCTAGGGTGGTCCTTATTAAATTTTGTTTAAACTTCTTTGAGTTTAGTAACTTGCACTTGGTTTTGTACCGACACAATTTCCTTTTCGTCAAAGAAAATTCTTTTTGCAATTGCACTCCCAATACAAAGACCTATTTGCTTCCTCACAATAAACTCCTTTTTCGAATTTGTAAACGTGAATCTGAGTGCTTCGCGTCTTGGTAAAAGGATCTTGTTGGGACTCAGTGATCTGGCTACAAATTTCCATGAGCTCTTCATTATCAGTCTCTGTTTCTGATTCCATACTGGTTTCCTGGACCTTACTTGCTTCCAATAGTTGTTTCACAAGATCTTTGCTTTCGCGAGTTTCCTTACGAATATCTCTGGAGGATTTGGGTTCATCAGAACTGGGAGAAGCAAAGGGAGTATGGAGTGAGGGGACTATATCAATTTTAATTTCTTCCTGACATTTAAGTCAAAGAAATCATTGGATGTAAAATGCCTATCACAAATCTTAGCTGATTCTTAATATTAATTGGATCTTTTCTCCTGCTGACTGAGATCCAAACACGCTGGAGCATCAAATTTTTCTGATGAAATGCAAAATACTGGGCATCCCGTGAATTGAGACAGCAAGGCATGGCACAAACACGCTTTGAACCTCGAGATGATGCCATTTTTCCTTAACAGATCCAAATTAGTGCACTTCAATTAAATTATCTTAACTGCTGCAACAGTGACGTCATTACATGAGCTGAGTCAGCTAACGATAACCCGACTGCCTTAGAAGATCCTTGTTGTATCACCTTTATATATTGTCACCTTGGTCCACTCCCTTCCTAGAGTTCTTTAGTTTAAAGGAATTTGTTTGTTTTTATAAGTAAACGCTCTAAAGACTAAACTACTCATCAGTAAGGGTGATAATTTTGGTAAGAATAGAAAAGCGTGCGAGGAGAAAAGAAGAATTACTTATGGCATCATTGATTAAATAATATACATCTTCTTCTATCAATCATGAACGTTATCATTCCCGCCTTTATTATTCAATAATAATATAATAATATTAGATGGGGATAGTCGATAGAGAACTGAATAAAATCCCCAAAATGACGTCGCCTTCTGTCTGGATTTCTGAAAATGGAGGCCCAGGAATTTGGAAAATACTTACCGGATGAGAAACAGATGGTTTGTCGGATTTGTCGATATAAATGTGCCTTTAGTCCCCTGTCTAGAATTACACGCCACTCATTATCCTCATCTCATAACAAGAGTATGGATATTCATCTATAAAATCAATTTGACGATGAATAAATCAAGTCAGACTTTAACTTTGATCTCACAACGATGCTTATTGCATGTAATATAACCTTATCCATTGCTAATCATCTACGTTCAAAAAATTTATGGAGAAATACAAGGGTAAACATATCCCTTCCCGAGGAACCATCATTAAATTAATGGAGGATGTTGGTACTGATGTCATATATAGAAATACATATAAAAATGTTTTGAGTCATCCACACCAAATGATGATCAAGTTATCAGTAAAAAGTATTTACGAATATCGAAACGGAACTCTGAATTTTGTACTATCTCACAGTAAGTATTCAATTTTTTTTAAATCTAACCATAAAATATGATTCTATTTTAGCTAAACATATCAAGAATTATGATACACAACTCAGTAAAGGGCAAAAACAACTGCTTAAATGGTCACAACAACGGGGGTAGTAGCTTTGGATGATTTGCAACTAGTTTGTCTGAGACTACTTACTTCGCTTTAAGACTTGGGTATGATAATTAGGTTTTCCAATATTACATAGTCAATAAATATTCCTTTTTTATCACTAAAGGCTTAGCTATGGTTGATGGGCTCCAAGAAATGGTGTTCAGAAAACTCATAAAAGGCAAAAACAACTGTTTAAATGGTCACAACAACGAGGGTAGTTACATTGGGTGTTGCATTATAATTAACAATTGTGTATATCCATCATGATAATAGTATGTTGTTATATAAGCATACCTAAATAATGGGGGAAAATCTTTTTTGATGCTCTTAATAGGGAGTAATATCGCCGGACATTACTACATAATTAGCTTTTGCTCTAAATCTTTACGATGAATTTATTTATAACATTTTTTTATTAGTATATTTATTGTCTAATTTTATGATTTTGACATTTACTTTATTATTAATAATTAGTTAGATCTCATCGGTAGAGATATATCTATCCTGTGCACAATTGTATATAGCAACTTCCACATGAAGAAGAGAGGTGATTATCGTTTTGATTAAACTCCACGTCTCGCTTGTGTATTGCAACCTAAAGTTATGACATATTTAACTGAATTCCGATGTTAAAACAAGAAAAAATTATCTGGATCAATCTATTATTTCAATATTCTGTATTTATAATTTATTATTATTAATAGTTATATGGTTTTAATTGTTTAATTTTGTATATTTAACTTAAATGTTTAATGGTTTATTTTTTAGTATGTAGATTATATTTAGTTAAAGCCTTCTTTTTTAAACTTTGAACTTCAAATATATTTCAAATACTCTACTTTGTCGTTTCATTAGCTATTATTCTGAGAATAAGGTTCATAATGAATTACAATTTCACGGAGTGTGACGTTTTCAAATCTACTGTGACGGATAAAAAACGTCAAAGTCAATTATACGTAGTATATCTTCATTAAACATTTTGCTAATAAATACATTCATTATACCCTCAAAAATCATAATAAAGCAGGCAGATGATAATCACATCAGTATTTTAAACAATGATACCATATGTCTTTTTTCCCCCTCCTCCTTGCACGCGTTTTTCTCTACAATATTATCAACTATACTCATCAGTAAGGTTGATAATTTTGGTAAGAATACAAAAGCGTGCGAGGAGAAGGGAAGAAATACTTATGGCATCATTGATTAAATAACATAAATCTTTTAGAGAAATACAAGGGTAAATTCTTCCCTCCCCCAGGAACCATCATTAATTAATGGAGGATGTTGGTAATTATGTCATTTATAGAAATTTGTAATTTCACATTGTAAATTGTGAAGTTAACATAATTTTCATCATGTTTAGAGTCATCCACACCAAATTGCGAAATGGAACTCTGAATTTTGTACCATCTAACAGTAAGTATTCTTTTCTTTTTTTTAAATTTAATCATAAAATATGATTCTATTTTAGCTAAAATTATCAAGAATTATGATACACAACTCATTAAATGGCAAAGACAAGTGCTTAAATGGTCACAAAAACGGGGGTAGTAGCTTTGGATGGTTCGCAACTAGTTTGTCTGACATAAGTTTCTTCACTTAAAGACTTGGGTATGATCATTAGGTCTTCCAATATTACATAGTCAATAAATATTACTTTTTTATCACTTAAAGATTACTTATGGTTGATAATCTCCAAGAAAAGGTGTTCAGAAAACTCATAAAAGACAAAAACAACTGCTTAAATGGTCACAACAACGGGTTAGTTACATGGGTTGTAGCATTATAATTAGCAATTGTGCGTATCCTTCATGAGAATAGTATGCTCTTATACAAGCATTAATAACGGGGGAGGTATTTTTTGAAGCCCTTAATAAGGAGTTATATCGCCGGACATTACTACATAATTAGCGTTTGCACTAAATCCTTACGATGGATTTAATTCTAATATTTTTATATTAGTATATTTATTTATTGTCTAATTTTATCATTTTGATATATACTTTATTATTAATAATTATTTAGAGCTCATCGATATCTATCCTGTGAAAAATTGTATTTCCAAATTAGGAAAAAAAGGGTGATGATCTTTTTGATTAAACTCCACGTCTGGCTTCTGTTTAGCAACTTAAAGTTATGAAATATTTAACTGAATTCATGTCAGAACAAGAAAATATTATTTTGATCAATCTATTATTTCAATATTCTATATTTATAATTTATTGTTATTATTAGTTATATGATTATAATTGTTTAATTTTGTATATTTAACATAAATGTATTATGGTTTATTTAATTTAAGCCTTCTTTTTAAATTTGGAACTTCAAATATATTTCGAAATACTCTACTTTGGCGTTTCATTAGCTATTATTCTGAGAATTTGGTTCATAATGAATTACAATTTCATGGAGTGTGATTGTAATCAAATCAACTATAACGGATAAAAAACGTCGTAGTATATCTTCATTAAACATTTTGGTAATAAATACTTTCGTTATACCCTCAAAACTCATAATAAAGCAGATAATCACATCAATGTTTTAAAAAATGATACCCTAAGTCTTTCTCGTCCCGCCTTCTCCTTGCACGCCTTTTTCTCTACAGAATTATCCGACATTCTCACATATTTTCTTTTCTCAATCTCTTATTATTATTCTCGAGGGAGACAAATGGATTGAGTAGTTACGTGTGAGTGCACTCATGAAAACCAGAGAGTTACAATGCAGATTTCTTGGCTTATTTTCTATATTATTGAAGCAAAATTTGCCTTTTAGCCGAAACCTAATTAATAAGGGTACAATAGCTAGTTGCTAATAATTTGACAAATTGAATAATATAACGTAAGCAATCATCATTTCAAAGTGTGGAATGACGCGTAACATTATACATATTAATTAAACCAAAGCCTATTGAATGCGCAGAGGGTCAGTAGACTTTTTGAATAAGTAGCTCTAAAAACTTGGAGTCTTCATCAGAAATCGTATTAGTATTTTTTTTATGTATCACTCAAATTTAACAAATGACCTGGATTCTACTCACTCTGAGGTGAACAAGTTAAAATCTGAAAATTATATAGAAGATACCTTATTTACCACAAGCAAAAGGAACTAAAAACTGATGATCATAAATTAAAAAGACAATATGAATGGATGATTAACAGCATTTGAATATATAAGTCTTTACACAATATTTATTGTCAAATAATAATTATAATAAATTAATGCTATTCAAAATTTAGATGTAAATTAATGAAAAAATCAATTTAAAATACATAACAGTGCATTCATTCAACTCAAATGCAATTCCAATATTTTAAGACTCTCAAGAGTAGGGGCTTGTTCCATGAACTAAGCAAGTGCATCTCTAAAATAATGAGAATAAGAGATATGTTCTTTATTAACTTCACAAAAATGTGAAGACGAAAATAAACTAAATAAAAACAAATAAAAGTTTTAGCGTAGAGTAAGTATCATATATATGTCTATATATATATATATATTATAAAAAATGATGATTACATTCCAGGCTGTGGAGATCGTTTGTATACATCCCCAAATTTGGACATATACTTTTTAACAAATTCTGCAGCTTTTTTCTTGACAGACTCCGAACACTTCAAATCTTCAATCTTAGGGCAATGTTTCAGTTCTTTTGTCATAACAAAATTAGTCAACTAAACAAAATAAAAAATATAAATAATTGAATCACACTGAAGCTATTATATTCAATAAAATATTATTACCTTTCTAGCTAAATGTTTGAAATCTTCGACAGACTTTATTTGACCATTAGGAGCATCTGATCTCCTATATGGATCAAGAACCTTAACAATAACTTTTGATGTTTCTTTTAGAAATCGATCTTTGTACTTCTTTTCTTTGTCTGAATCAAACGTTGAAGGTAAAGCACTGGTTGAAAGAGCCGAAGAACCACCAGATACCGAACTCGTATCATTGTTATTGGAATTGATACTTTTCTTATCTTGGATATCTCGATTCACAGAGAGTCGTTCATTTAATTGATGTTTTTTCCCTATTTTGAAGTCTTTCTTTTATTTCTCTATTCGCCATTACTTCCCTTTTTTCACTATCGGAACGTCGCTGTAAGTTAAACATGATATGCACAGATATATTAAGGAACAAATTTAAATTATCAAACTTACTGGAATAAAGAACTCTTGAACTAATCCATCCCTTCGATGTTTACCATGTCTCTCTCGCCTCCTCTTGCGTTCATATTCTCGTTTTTTCTCTATCCCTTTCACGTTTTTGTCGTCTTTCATGTTGACGTTCTTCTTTGGTCTTTTTCTTAGGAAGTTGTAGTAATATTTCTTTTTCCTTTCCACTTAAATCAGAGGCCATTTCATCAACTCGGCACTCTGACTGATTTCCACTAGTTGGAGCTGAATTCTCTTCATCACTTTCATCGTCATCATCTTCGTCGGATTCTTCACCCTCTTCTTCTCCATTATCTTCATCTGAATCTGTCGATAAAGTGTCAATTTCTACTACATCAGCTGACTCCCCTACGTCACTTTCCGATTTATCCTCAGCACTATGGGACGGTGGTTCCCATTGAGTGCACTTTGTAAATAAATTGTAAAAATAAGGTCGACCATTGGGATCAAGAGCCATTTTCCACTTGGGAGGTAATTTGATTATTATTTCAGCGCGTTGTTTTTTTGATGTACTACTAGAGGATACTGTTGATGACTTAGTTATACTGACTGGCAATTCAGTTGTCTGTTTGGGAACACTGGGATCCAAAGTTTCCAAAGGTTCAGACATAACTTCATTACTGTGTTCTAAGTGGAAAGGTGTCGGGGAAGAAGAAACATTGGTAAAATTTTCAGATGATTCCAATTTAGGCACTTCATCAGGTCGTTTTAATTTAGAAAGACCTGTATTATTCGAACAAGGAGATTTCCGTACGGTTTCCATAGGAACCTGTTCAGGAAATTGACTTGAATCAATCTCAGAATTAGGGATTGAGGGAGGCTGTTGTTGTAGTTCTAATTGCTTATAATAGTCTTCAGGAGTTGTCAAAGGAATTCCATATAAATAAGAAACAGGGACGACCCCAGGGGGATAAAGGTAGGCTCTATTAGGTAGAGGTTCATCTCCACCCTGATAAGCTTCAGAAGGTAATTCTGCCATCGTTGCATATCCCCAAGTTACATTGACTCTAGGATAAGGTTCTGGCATTTGATACCAATTACCATCCTCAGGATTAAAAACAAAGTCAGGATAATGAGGAAACATGGGTGTTTCATCAGAAGGAAGATTCAGGTAAAAGCATTTATTCCTATGATGTTCCAATAAGAGTTCACGTTTTTTCTTTTCCTCTTCTTGCTGCTTCACTCGGAGAGCAAATAATTGCCGCCGCTCTTCTCTACTTATTTTATTACGGTGAAGTTTTCCACTACGATCATCCCATCTAGAACACAACCTTTTGCTAACAGTTGGCTCAGGAGTACGGTTAGCAAAGTAGCCAGAATTTTTTATCAATAAATTACCATTTGCGGATGGAGTGCTACCTTGAGGAATAGTCACGCAAGCATTGTTGGTAATAATCGTTGTGATAGCATTCCTGACTGATGGTACAGAGGAGTTGATAACGGGAGTTGAAGGAATTTGAGATGCAGCTTGGTCAGCTTCTCGTTCATGCTCAGCTCTGAGAGCAATTCTATCTTTTTTAGGAATCTTAAACACTTCTTTTAAAGACTTCCAAGAGTCTATCAGTGTTGATGACTTTTCTATAATTAATTTACATCTATTATCTATTTCCTCATTCGATTTCTTCGAAATATCATCATCTAGACTTGGTGTAGCTTTGGTAATAGGTTGTATATCTGCTTGGAATACTTCTTCCTTAAGAGTGGGCTGATCACTAAAGGTTTTATGAAGATCCTTATCTTCAGACGATTGGATAACTTTATCATCTTTTTCTTCTTTTATAGGAGAATCAACTACATTATTTGCAGTTTTATTTAATTCCTCCAATTTTAAAGAATCTATATCCTCAATTGATGATGCAGTAGATGAAGATGGATCATTATCAGATTCGACCTTCTCATTATCTAAGGTTATATTTTCTTTCTTTAAACTATTACATGACGGCAGTGACTGTTGCAGATCATTTGTGAGTAATTCATTGTTAACCGGAGAAGTGTAACCTGAATTTAATTCGGAGTTGTCTTCAGAGGCTTCACCAAGTTTCCCACAAGCCCAAGCACTAACTAAAGACCAAATTTTACAATCTACAAGCATGGTTTTATGTGGTATTCCCAAAAGGACTAGAATGTTCAAAATTTGAATTTTGAGATCTAATTCACGCAAATCAGTCCACACATTTTCCGACATCCATCCATATAAAATTCTCAGTCCATAGTAATCCATAAATAATCTTTTACATGGCGTATCAGCATTCTGAAGAAGTTCAGCGAGAATACTTCGACTATATGTGTCAGTAGTTCGAACCATTATTCTAGAAAGCTCAACAGTATGATTCTTTGTACGAATCCCAGTGGATTTGAGTTTTTCGATCTCATCTTCGTCTTCAACATCTTCATAATTTTTAATTTTGCGAGGTGATCTTCTACGACGCCTTCTTTTTTTAGGAGCAGGAACCACCTCAGTTGGAACAATGGTTTTGTCTTCCTCGGAAATGTCAACGTTTTGTTGATGCAAAACAAAGTCCATGTCCTTCTGCTCTTCTTCGTCATTTTTACTTGTTTCTTCAACTACGACAGAATGTTCTAAAGGTGCTAGAGGAGAAAGAGCACGAGGTTCCTCGTCAGGTTGGCATTCTTCTTCTGAAGATGACCAGTAGTCATCCTCTTCCAAATCATCTTCATCCTCTTCTTCAACATCCTCTCCCCCTTTTAATGGCTCTCCTCCGAGCCATCCACGGCAGTTTTCTGCCTCACACAAACATTCTTGTGCCTCCTGGCCATACCGCTCGTACTTGTAATCGAAAGTTATCTCTTCTCCACTCGAAACTTTTCTTTTCGTGAAGAAACCTATTCGCATCCCACCATCAACCATCCACTAATAAAGTAAATTAACGTTAATTGATTATTTTTTTTAAATAAGTAAACTTTTCATACCTTTTGAGTCTCAGAATTAGGAGAGCAGCTATGATTGATAAATCTAGATATATTTCCTTTGGAACCAGCATCAATGCAATTTTCAGTAGAAAGAGCCATAAAATAAAAATGACGAACATCCTCTTTAGCGTATCTTTTAGCTCTTTTACGAAACTGCTTCGCATCCAAGACTTCGCCCACGTATTCCATGATAAAAGTATCCCTGTAGAACAGTCATAAAAAAAAGTTACAGGAGCCAATATTTATGCTGAAGATAAACTTACCCAGGTATGTTAGCAGTGGCTCGAATTCCGAATCCTTTACAATTGGTCTTGAATACTTCCACAGGTGCATTATCCGAACTTTGAAACTTCTTATTTCCACATAATTTGCCAAGAGAACACAACTTGCTACACTCAATCTTTAGTAATCGATTGAGGCAATTTTCACCACAACCTCTCTTGTTCAGTGAAATTTCTTCCTTAGTTAAGGAACAGTCACACTCCATGCCACGGCTTTGCTTATTAGAACGCCTATAAATAAAAATATTAATATCTATGTAAAAATATCATATCCCTAAGAAAAAAATTGGGATCAAGAGAACAAATTAGCTTCATTTTAATATATACTATGAAATTATATATGTTAATACTATTTAGAGATAATAATAAAATGACATACCTTTCACAAATAAATATATTTTCTTTGATATGTTCAAATGAACTTAATCTTTGTTTTATTTCTTCTTTCACAGCTTGAGGATCTTTGAGATCAGCGATTACAGCATTTTGAATTGTATCATTTGTTAGAGCTTTGGATCCGTTTAAAGGAACAAGGGGCTCATCACTACTATGATCTGAGGCAGCATTATTATATACTTCACTAACAGACTTGATCTTTGCCGAAGATTTATATGAGTTCTTGGTTGTATTTTTATTAAGGGGCCGTTTTAAATTTCGAGCTCGAGGTTTTCGTCCAGGTTTTTTACCTTTTATATCTTTTTGGCCCTCAATATTTTGATTGACTACTTTTCTTCTTCTATATTTTCTTTTAACGGGAGCACTTTCTTTCTTGAGAATTGTAGACATAGCCTTACCACTATCCTCATTTTCTGTCTTAGGACTAGGTACATTAGAATTTTGATTAGCATTACTAATAGTCATTGATCTTAATGATCTTTTAACTGGAATTGGATCACTTTCGCCATCTTCTTTAGATGCAGTGGATTTTTGTTTACATCGAGTCCTCTTAGTCTTTGAGGGGAGTATGGTAGAAACATTAGATGACACTAAAGGCTCAGTAACTTCCTCTTTCGTGATTGAAGATAATTCTTGAGGGACATTACTATCACAACTCGGAACTGTTACATCAGTTGTTGGCTCCTGTTTGATGATGGACGTATCTTGGGTTGTTTTGGGGGATCTAACATCATATTCAATATCATCATGATTATTGAGACATAATTGGGTATGATCATTAGAATTATGACTAATATTTCTATCAATAAGTTTTGTATTGCGCTCAAGATCACATAGTGAATAAATGTTTTGGGATTTCCATTCAGTACATTGAGTCTCTTTCTCACTTTTTGATGGGGATAACGATGGTCCATCGTATTTAACAGTTTTTCCAGATGTATCTTCATCTTTTTGTTTTAATTTAACGTTCTCGAGATCACATTTATAATCACATTCCCCAGTAGATATCGGAGGTGATTTGACTCGTAAATTACTGAAATGAGTAGAGCTATCTATGTGATTGCCTGGTTTAGTTTTCACTAATGAAGAATGTGTAGAAACATTTAGAGTCTCTAGAATATTATTTTGTAGCTTAGGCTCATTGGAATTGTGATTTAACTTTTCCTTCGAAAAATCAGAGACATTGGTTAGATTAATGTTACTCTTCTCTGAATTATGTAGGTATTCATCAGTCTTCACATTAACACTGCCTCCCTTATTGGTATCTAATATTTTAAAAGACATATCAGAATCTAATTTTAAACTATTTTCACTGGGCTCATTGGAATTTTGACTATCCTCTGTATTCAAATCACTCTGTGAAACTGAATGAGTCGGGGTTGAGTCCTTTGGATTATGAGTTAAAATATTTGACACCGATTGAGTCAACTCAGACGTATCTTCTGAGCAAATATGTTTATCCGTACCTTGGATTTCTGAATCTTCTGAAGATGTTGTATTATCAGAATTTGTATCCTCACAGGTTTTCTTCTCATCTAAAGCATCTTCTTTTTTGGTGAGTCTAGATTACAGGACGCATCCACATTATTCTCTTTAAATGCATCTGTATGAGGGTCTTTATTATTTTCATTAATTAATGGGATTGGACCTTTTTTTGACTCTAGCGCAGAGGTCTGAGTCATATGGTTAGTGGTATTAGTAGTTGAATGCTGTTGCAAGTCTTCTTTTTTAGGGATATTGACTCGTCGATTCAAGCCCAAAGTTTTCTTTGAAGCTCCAATGACAGGGGTGAGGGAATTTGAGCGTCTGGTCCTCCGAGTTGCTCCAGATATGAGACTTGGCTCTTCGTCAGGATGTTTCACTTCATTATTTTGATTTGGAGGTGGCGGAATTCGAGGGGTAGGGATTTCTGTTCTGTGAATGGATATGGCCATGACTTGGAGATGAGAAGAATCAGAGTCCTGGTCCTGATCTGGATCTTTCTCTTCCTCTAATGACATCTGACGTGGCTTTTTCGGAGCCTTTGGGGGTCGTGTGAGAGAGAGACCTCTCTTCCGAACCGGAGCTTTCAACTCATCTGTAATTAAAGTCTTACTTCGTCGGCGAAGTACCATTCCTCCAGGAGAAGCCGCCGGAGCATTCTCACTCCGTTTCATTATTGGAGCTACTAGGGCAGGTCAGGAGTGGAATCATGTGGAAGAGGCCTCCAAGAGATCCTTTACTACTTTACCCCCTCCTCGGTTCTCCTTTTTGGAAGGATCGAGTCATGAAGCGATGGCCGATGGACCTGGAAGAATTCACAAAGCTCTAGCTCAATCTGGCTCGATTCCACTCAACCACAGTAAACAACAACAACAGCATCCACAACACCAACGAGAAGAAAAGAAAAGAAAAAAAAGGAAAAAGGAAAGAAAAAGAAAACAAACAGAGGCACAAAAGGAAAAACAGACATTTCCCTCAATCCATTAATTAATGATCATAAGAATCTTAAGTACCTAAATTCATTATTATTATTATACATACAGCTTGAAGTTGCTGAGAGGGAGCTGAGAACACAATAGCATTAGTATGCATATCCCTTTCCAGACTTACAAAGTTCTTTGAATAGAGCGTTTTCATGTGACGTCACAATTTTGATATCGTCCATTTTGAGTGTCTAAAATACAAAGTTTTATAACAATCAAAACCCTTTTTCTATTAATATTAAGGAAAAGAGTCAACTATTAAACTTGTTAAAATGGTACCAACAAATAGAAGGACTTAAGTCTTACTGTCTATAGAATTTTTATTGCTCAATTACCTTGTTTTATTAAATATAAGACCCTAAAATGTATTAAAAATGTTATCATATAGTTATACAATCCTGGGACAATCGTATTTGTAAATTTTAGATAAAAATTAACTATAATATTTAAAGAATAAGACATTTATCTCTAATTATCATATTATTTTCGTCCTTAATTCATCAAAAAAAAGTTCTACAAATCTAACGTTTTTTAAGGTTTTTCAGTAAATAATTAAATATAACTTTGATTTAATTCAAATATCAGTGTTTACTATGTAGCATTATCTAGTATCCTATGCAAATGTATGTCTTGTTTTATTCATCAAGGTATTTGATGTAGATCTATCAAGGTTTTTGGAAATTTGTCCATTTCATATAGTAAAAATATCAACTTTAAGCCCTTTAAATGGCGTCTCCTTCAATTATGATGCTATTGATGACTTTCATCATTTGACATTCCATTCTTAGTAGTAGTAATCACAAGAATATCATTATTCGAGTTGCATAAATTACAACTTTTTGTCTAGGACGCTAAAAGATGTGCAAATTGTAGATGGTCTCATAAAGCTACATGAATTATTTTGGAATTCATCTAGACTCTGTTTTGAGAACTAAATTTAGTCTTATTTAGGTGACTATTTTGATTTTCAATCTGTGTCGGTTTTAGAAGGGGGATAAAGAGACTCACTGTTATTTTTCTGTACCAAAAATCCCATTCTTAACAATGCGCATCAACAAAGATCAACAAAATATAGTAAATAATTTCAAACCTATGATAATTTAATGTGATAATTATATTTCTTCATTTATATGTTTGTCGCCTCTTTCTTTAGCACACATATATATATATATAGTATTAATACATTTTTCTTGATTCCAGGTTTTTATAGATAGGATATTTTGAACTTTAAATATTTTCCGAATTTTTTGTCTTTATTTATTTTAAATTTTACTTTCTTTTGAAGCTCGATTTTTAATATGCTCTAGGGCTTCCACGCGACGTCAAAATTGTTGATGTCAACCATTTTTGGGGCCTAAACAACCAAGATTTATAACAATAAAAACCCTTTTTTTCTTCATATTAAGTGAACTATTGAATGCCAAAATGGGATCAACGACTGTTCAACCTTACTATCTGCAAAAGTTTCATCCACTATTGCCTTATTTTTTATATATCTCACCATAATATGCATTAAAAATTTGTTATTACATCGTAAAACAATTTCTTATTTCCATATTGAAGATTAAGAATAATTGATTATTATATATTGTGTGTTGATTTAATGAAATAGTTTATCTTGATATTTTATTTTAGGAACTAAAACAATAAAATTTAATTTATAAAGTATGATTCGTATTGTTTCTTGAGGTTGGATTTATAATATTTAAAGATCCCGGCTTGGAATCCAGCTATTTAAAAATTTATAATCTAAATCATGTATAAATATGCATATTCTTTATTTTCCAAGTACATCCGACTCTGTGTTTAAATACGTTACACATCTGACTTCTTGCTTAGTTATGAGACATGGTTATTACTTCATGAGAATTAGACGTGCATCATTACTAAAAATTCAATTATTTTGATCCTTTTAAGCTCATAGATACGATAGAGATATAGAAAATTGATACAGTCGGACTGATGTTTCTAATTGGTTCCTTTTCGGCATCTAACATAAGAAAATCTTGCTCATCTCAATGAATTAATTACATTATTAATGAAACATTAATGGAGGAATATTTAATATTATTTGAAGTGAATTCATTTTAATTCCAAATCCATTCAACACCGTCCGTAAATACATGCGACTTTACTAACTCCCCGCTCAATTAAATATAATTACTTAAAAGTAATATTTTGATCCTTTTAAAGTTCATGAATTGTGGATATGGACAATCGATACAGTCTGTATGAAGTTTTGAATTAATAACATTATTGTTCAAAAATCAATCAACGATATAATTTTTCATATTATTTGAATAAACTTTTTACATAATCTTGTACAAACACGATCTGAAGTTGATACTTAATTTTTGAAGAGCAAATTCATCAGTTTAAATAATTAATTCAGCAGTTTTTAAAAGTTTACTTGAGAATACAGTTTAACATTCATCTATTTGATTTTTGAATTGTATACATTCAGTGAGTTCATATTTTGCTCAATTTTTTTTTTCAGGGGGGGAGGGGGCATTTCTAATATTGAAACAAGAAAAATCCGCGTTGTACGGGGACTTTTTTTAGTACTAAACCTGTAAAATGTGAGAAATTATTTTTCGAAGTACACTTATTACTATTTTTCTTTTGCTTTTCTAGTATGGTTAGGACTTAGGACAATAAAAATTATTTTATTCATTATAAATTATTTAACATAATTTATTCCCGACAAGATCATTGTAAAATTTAATCTTAATCGGGAAATTACTTGATAATCTGGTCATTTCACTACTGTAATATTAAAATATTCGGAACCAATATTTATTCAGCAACCTTTTTAATTGCAAGTTTGTACAATAAATAATCAGCTAAAGTTTTTAGTCTAAGTATCATATACAATACTTACAGGAGACTCTATCCAGAATTATACACTTCTATTGTATGAATATAAATATATTGTACCTATTGAAAAGTATACTTTCAATAACTTCTTGTTGTAATTTTACATTTTTAGTAATAGAAGTCTAAGAAATTATGTAAAATAATATAAAAGCTATATCATTCTGATTTTCAAATATTATTCTGAAATAAAAAATTATTTCGAAAATATTAATATCTTTTCCGCAAAAAATGGCTAAGAAAATAAGAGAAAATAACATTTATAGATGGCATATACAATTTTAGTACTACGGTCCGCGCACTTAGATGTTTATCTTTACCTTCATTTCACTGGATAATCTTGATACTGATATAATAAAATATATATAAATTACTATTCAAAAATGGTTATATTTTAGTTTAATATCTTCTTTTTTTTTTGGCATTTAATGGTGTGTCCCAAAAAACTACGCAAAATCAGCAAAAAATGCACTTTGGAAAAACTTTAGGACCGATGAAATAAGGTATAGTATAAGACATACTTCGATCCGTAAAAAAATGATTTTCGAGCTTCTCATATCTTAAAGCATGGAAAAAAATTCGGGAACATACCAAAATTCAAAAAAGCATATTTTTGAGTAGGTCTCATGCATCAACTACAAAAATTCTTGTATAATTCAACATATAGTTTTTTTAACAAGGATGGACAAGGAGTCAGAATAATTCCAAACACTGCGTTATACAAAATCCGCGGTGTTTGAAACCGTGTTATGTTTTATTCCCGAACTACTCAATGATGTTCATTATCAAAATTTTAACTACCCTTGACTGCTATTCCTCAATTTTTCTCACTACTCTCATACAGTCGCATTTCCCTTAAGCATACAATCTATGTCAGCTCTGTCCTAGAGAGCAACTCTTCTTCAAGTCCATCTGAGAGTCCGTTATAGATAATAATAATTTGTGTCTGTACCGCTGAGATGCAAAATCGCAATTTGCAGACGTTTGCCTCATCCCCAAATAGAAGTCCTCCCAAGTTTCTATACCTCCTTTTCAGACGAACCAGAACATATAGGATTCAAATATTACGTTCTTCTTTGTTCTGAAATACTCCTCGAACTTTCCTCTGACCACCTTGTAATTGAATCTCTCGGCGTCTGATAGATCGAAGCTTCTGTGCACTTCCAACGCTTCCTGTCCTACTGTTGAAAGGAATATAAATGCCTTAACAGTCTTGAATGTCTTGGAAACAATTTATATAGATATCAAACTTAAGTTTGAATTGTTCCCAATTATAGGAAGGATCCACTCTTACTACTAGTTAACACCCCCATTTGGAATCAAGCTATAAGTCACTGCATCTTCCTACCTTCCGGAATAATTTATCTCTGTTCTATACTTCCCTGTCCATACATAGGTTTAGCCCTTCTCTCTGGTTTTGCAATTTGGATTTTAAGGCTAAAAAATACAAGTCTTCCTACACGAGGTTGAGTGACTGCCCCTTATGACTCTTCTCTTTTTTAAGTTAATTTTCTTAGCTACGTTCTTAAGAAAAATATTTTCTTTTTCTCTCTTTATAACTCTTTCCTTTTCTTCTTCCTTCTGCCCTTTAACAGCAATTAATCCTCCCGGGAAAGAATTTAAATCGTTGGATATCATGATGACAGGGCCCTTTAAATCCCTTGAAGCAATCTGGATGTTACCCATCGTTCAAGATGTTGCTGTTCACTCCCATTCCTTCCTTCCCTCTTTCCTCATTTCTCTATTCTCCAAAGTATTTGAAACATCATTTGCCTTCCTACGTCGTACATTTGTGATTCTTGGAAGGATGACTCCGACCTGTAATCTTTTGTGTCTCTCCTCTTTCTTTCTTTTCTAATCTAGAGCCTTCCATATTATTGTAGTTTTGAGTCGTCGCCTACAGCCCATTAAAGATTGGATCCGTCATCGCATCCTCGAAACTGATTCCCTGGCACAAACTCTGGTTCTTGGATTGACGTCCAGGTATCCAATTCTAACTGAACGCCTCAGTGTCGTCGTAGGAGCTCTTCGAGAGCGATCAACAGAATTTTTTGCACAAAGTCGCAACAATTTGGGTACGAATCCATTGGGGCGTTTCTCACTCAAAATTATTGAATGGGTTTTAAGGATTGTGGAAAGGCCCTTTGTGCCTTTTAGTGGAGGTGAGATTATATTGGGATTAGGTGTGAATCCTAGACTCGACTCCCCTTATCTTTTACCACTGAGTAAGGTCAAATCATAGGAACTCTCTTTATCTTCTCATCTTCATTTTCGTATCAATTTTTTGTAGAATTAAGTAAATTTGACATTTTGTACATTTTATGTAGCATGAAACTAGCATACTTTTTAAGTCATTTTAAAGGCCAGAATATTCATGCTTCTTTTTTATACATAGTTGTGGAAATATCTGAGATAAATACGGACATACCAAAGGATACAAATGATGCAAAAAAAACCAAAAGCTCCTTTCTAGTTCGCGGATTTCATTTATTTACTCTAGGTGTTTTCACTAAATTAATGAATATGAGAAAAGGGTTTCTTTCTTTTATAAGGGGATTAAGAAAGTCCATTTTTCACACTATCCGTATTGGCGAACTCAAGGTAAATCAAATGGAGGAAGACTTTGTGTCATTGAAGGGAAGTTTAACTTCATCAAAGAATCATCATTTCAACATTATTTTTGATGGACTGAAACACCTACTAGTTGCTTTGAAACTTACGTCCGAGGATGGAGGTGTCACTTATCAATGTGTGAATGAAGGGAGGGGAGTCAAATCTTTACCCTTATCACCTTTCAAGACTAAAGAGGTGAGATTACATTAGTATCACTTTGTTTAAATCTTCTCTCTCAGTGGATAGTTACATTTAAAATGATATATTTTCAGTATTTAAGATACCAATTCATTATATTGATATGAGTTTATTAGACAAAAATTTTTGAATGTAGGGTGCGACTGATCCGAATATTTGATACCGATTATTTGTATGAATAAACGTCTGATTATCAATTAATTGCTCCCCCCTCAAAGTCTATGGGGCAACTTTTAACAAGTTCATTAATTATTTGTATTGGGATAAACTCATTTATTTCTAATAAGAGTTAAATCTCATGTGTAAGGTATTTAAAGTTAGAAAATCATTTGGTAGTTTATTATATCGTTTTTTGTTTTTTTTGTCTAATGATTCGTTTCGAAACATTGGTTTTAAGTATTTTTTTTCTTTTTATGTACATATAGAGCTTTTTAAAATCGTTTTTATTTATTTGTTACAAATCAAGGGATATTATAATATCTACCTATTGATAGTAATCGACAAAATGTTGGTTAATTATTACCTGGCGGCTATAATAAGTCGGTTAGCCAATTTATCAATAGGCTTCGCTTACTGAAAAAAAAAGTATTTGATGATCTAAGTTTGTCAAGTAAATGAGCTCTGATGAGAGTTGTTATGAAGCTTGACATTGCTTCTGTGAATGGCATTTAAATTTAAGATAGATCGACTTGATTTACTTATTTTATTATGAGATTGTACATTGTACAATTAAGATAATATTTCATTTAGAGACAGTTTTAGCTACTTTTTTATATTTTTACTTCAATAAGATAAATATAAAATTGTTAAAAGTAAACTTAGCCATTTTTATTTATTCTAAACTATGTATTAGTGGTGAAATATTATGTTTTAATAAGGATAAAATTCACATAAAATATTTATAATAATATTAGTTTATTGTTCCATTTCTCAATTTTTGATATGATATTTTTTTCCCTCCAAAGGTTGATACAAAAGTAAAACCAGCGACTGTTAAAGAAAAGCCCGTTGGTACTCCTCCCACTCCTCCTCCTCCACCACCACTACCTCGGAAAATGATAAGTCCCAAACTTGGAGAAACATCTTCACTCAATTAGTTTGAATTAAGTGCATAGAAGGATTGATGATCACTATAGCCTCGAATATTTTCATTTTTATGTCGTTTTTAAAAAGGATGAATTCTTCCACTTGTATTTTATTGTCTCTTTTTATTCAGCAGCTCAGTATTCACCCAGGTGATATAAAATTCTTCAAAAGCCTTCTTTTTTTAAATTGAGTTTTGTATTGGAAACATTTTTTAACAATCATTGCTAGTCTAATTATCAGCCATTTTAGTTGTGATATTTTTATTAATGTAATTTATTTATTTTTATTTTATCATGATAATGTAATTTATATACTTTAATAATCTTTGTATAATGGTTAAGAAACGAATAATTATACTAAACGTTTGTTTTCAGAAATTATTTCCATCTCATTGACTAGAAATCGATCTTTAGATGCATTATGTTGGAGTCCTATTACACTTACTTTATTTGATGTTTTGATTCATAGTAGTATTGCAAAAGAAATATGTCTCTAAAAGGGAGCATATGTTTTCTTTCATAAATAATTATGATTAGAAGAACTAAACTTAACATTCAACATACTCTTGTATTAAAAAAATGTTTTTATCAATATAAGCCACAATATTTCTCAAATCACGTAGAACGCTCCCACATTGTTGTAGGTAAATGTTTTTGCATTTGACCCAAGTTGCAAAGAAGTAGTTATTATAATTTTTCGGATAGTGTTCAAATTTGACGAATCTATCTGACATTTTGATTATAAACTAATAATTCCATTTAATACTTAGCATCAAGTTGTGCCGAACATAGGTTATGATGATGTATTATGAGCTATTTAATTATAAGAGAAAAGCCTTAATCTTTCACTATAAGGGGTACTTGCTTTGATTCCATATCAATTTCCTCCGAACTTTTTGGTATCCAAATAACGAGTTTTTGCTTTGAGGTCCTGAGAGTTGGAACAATTTTCTCGATCAAACAATTATATGGCAATGAAAATTTTCTATTAAAAGTACGGGAGACACGCTCATCCTCATGTTTTCCTTCAATGATAAGAATCCGATTGGAGCCCACACTGATTTTTAATTCATTTGGAGTGTATGTTGAAACGTCTATGGTCACTTCAAAACATTCGTCATCATCTTTAATCTGTCCCATTTCCATATTGCTATCCTTTATATTATTTGTACTCTCATTTGCCTTTGATGAGGATTCGGGTTTCGTCTCTTCATCCCCAAAACGTATTTTACGTTTATAATTCCCTCCCAAGCCAGACTCATTTCTGTTTAGACTCTGACTTCTTCTCCATGAAGGTTCATCATCTTTCTTTTTCATTACATCATCGCCATCTTTTCTCTTGCTATTGCTAGGATTATTATTCCCTGACGATATTTTTCCATAGTCTTTTGGTGAACGTTTTTTTTCCATGGATGAAGACATCATGGACATGGACGAAGACGCAAGACGACGAGAGTCGTCCATATTTTGCCAAATTTCATTTGTTTCTTCAGTCATTCTCTTACTGCGTCTCTTAAATTCATCCCAATATCGGGAAGAAAAAAACTTGTCTTCTTCATCTTCGTCGTTATTCTTCCATGATGGGAGCCTTCGATTAAAATTACTATACATGGACATGACGGATGGATCCTCATGAAACGTTGTTTAATTACTAAAAATTTGTATTCCTCTAAGGATACATTGCGTGAACAAATTTTTTATGAAGGCACGCTGAAGTGTTTTATCGTAAGTAGGTAGGTACTTACATATTATAAAAGGGATTGCATTCGTATATTGTATGGTGGATATGACGACTGAGTTACCGAGTATGTATGTACGTATTTATTTTTAAATTTAATGTTGATAAAAAGTGGTTGTTGTCCCACTTATTTTTTTATCTCCACCCTTGAGAAATTGGGGCCAGGGGTCATTTTAATCCATAGAGTTAATGTAGGCACCTGGATTTCCTTTGAGGAAAGTTGAGCTTAAATGTATATTTATTAAATTTTGTATGAATGACATGAGAGATATTATGAAAGCAAAAATTATATGAATTAATATATTATCTTCGTTTTTACGCATGGATGTGCGTGTGACTCTTAATTTTTCATTCACAAGTGTTTTATAAGTGTTAAGGATGTACCTAGGTCTTGCATACAAGTTGTAACTTGTACGTGGTGATTGTACAAGTTACAATCATAACACTTTATTCCGTTTAATAACCAATTACTAGTTGATACTAATATCATTTTATTTGATCAGATAAAATTACTTAATTATTTTATATTCACAAGGGATAGATGGAACTATAAGGGTCGCTGAATTCCATTGCGTCATAGTATACTCATCCATTAATTAATTATTAATTTTCATCAGACAAGTTAAAATTTACTTCTTTGACATACCAAAGATCTAATTAAATAACATTAATTGTGAGTACTGTAAACTCTTCATTTGAAAAGCTTTCTCTCATTTTGTCGTTGCAACTAGTACAATCTGCTTGTACAAGTTACAATTTGTACTCAACATAGCAGGCATGTTCATTCCATATATAACTTTGTTGGTAGTTATAGAGGAGTATCATTAACTGGTAGGATTCATTTGAACCTAAATAGGAGTCCAGCATCTTTTGAATGATACTACACATTAAACAAAAGTGATGCTCGATGAAGCTTTTGCATATTGTGTACAGAATGTCCACTATTACAAGCAAATACGATCTAGCATGTACGTCCTAAGTATATGACTAAAAGTGAGTAAATAAATATATTTTTTCGATTTGTCTTAAAACATCTGTAATATATAATTTTCTGTCTCTTCTTTTTTATTACTCCGATCGAGACGTAGAATGTTTTGAGTAGCATGCAGCAATGCAACATGCTAATTACTAAGTATGTATGAGTTAGAAACTTATTTCAAGGACAATGATAAATAATTATCCATTAAAAATTCATGATATAGAGTACTAAAAATACTTATAGACGTACATCCTTTTATTCCAATGTTGCATTAGAGTTCAACCGTTTACTTTTTGGGAAATGGTCAATGAGGAATTGGCACGTAGAGTAAACTTTAACACAATTAATTCAATATAATATCTATTTAAACTATACAATTTTTTAAAGTATTTATCTATTATGTAATTATCCTTCAAAGTTTATGAGTTGTAGTCAATAAAGTAAAACTTTCCCTTTATTTATCCAACATTTATTTCGAACATATTGATTAGTATTTAATAATGAGACTCTAAATCAGTGATTCCCAATCGGGGATCCAGAATGCATAGTTTAAGGCTTTGTGAGGTTATCAAGGTAATCAAGAAATGTCTTTAATAATAAATATCATTAAAAAAATCCTTTAAAAAATCATAGACCCAAATATTCGAGCAAAATTAGTTGCTCGGTGGAGCAACGTAGTTCAATGGACAACGCGCTCTGGATAAATTATTCTATTTAATTCAATGTACGTAGGTTCGATTCCCGAGCGCTCATAGAGATGGAAATATAAACAGAGATTCAAATAGTATACAATGCCTGTATGTTAAAAAAAGAAACCGAAAATAAACGTGGTCATCCTTACTAATTGAGGAAGGTTTGCGAGGATAGAAGTTTAGCTGTCATTATGTTTCATTAGATGAGATAAATAAACACAAACTCCACTCGCTATCTACTGGACTGTCTGCAGGGATGTAGCCTCCAACTCCCCAATATATATTATGTATATAATCCTGGGACGCCCCTGATATAGCAATGTATATGCAGGAATTACAACGATGTCAATCTTCAATTTTACTCCGAGTCCCACAAGGACTTCAACTTATAACTCCACAACAAATCCTCAGAGTTTCTTACCCTCAATAGTGATTACTTTTTATTTATTGTTCTCTCTTCAAGAATAGAATAATAAAGAAGCTTTGGAAAACAAAAACCCCTCTTGAGATT
Organism: Lepeophtheirus salmonis; assembly: GCF_016086655.4. Lineage (NCBI taxonomy): Eukaryota > Metazoa > Arthropoda > Copepoda > Siphonostomatoida > Caligidae > Lepeophtheirus > Lepeophtheirus salmonis. The sequence continues at coordinate 41,229,273 of NC_052137.2, forward strand.
GCACTTACAAACAACGTCATTTTAATTCTATAAATTTTACTTATACTTAATCCGTGTAGCTCTATGAGAATCACTGATCTAAACCCAAAGGAAAAAAGAGATTTTGATAGGTGTATATATTTTTTTCTGTGCGAAGTCACTCTTTGACCTGGCATTATTGTTATGGACGGGATTTTGGTATAGAAAAATAAAAAAGTATCTTTAGTACATACTTGGTTCCCTTGTCGAAGCTTTTTTTTATCAACTTTCTTCCAACATTACATTTTTGAGTTTTTCTCTCTCTTTACATATTTCAAAGTTCTTTGTGTGTGAGGAGAGATAGGCCTGTTTATATAGATACTCTTATTTATATATATATAGGCATGCTACGAAATATACCTTTTTAAATATTAAAAATGCGTATACAACATAGAAATTTAATAATATTTTGAAATTCAATACATACATATATTCGTACATGTTAATAGAACATTATTTCATCCTGTTAGCTATATGTTATACATAATATATTTATATACTTAAACTCTACAGTATACATATAGGATGTACAAGTTGCAATTTATTTTCCTTAAAATCCCTTATTTGATTACAACATTCGTCATTCTATTGCTCAACTATTAATTGATCATATCATTTGATTTTGAACTATTAAAACTTCACGGTTATTATACATATATTTATAAGTAATATAACTATGGGTATTTGAATTTTATAATATGGCAAATAATAGTCATATTTTAGTCATTTGCATTAAAATAGCAATACACTAGAATAGTAGAACAGTAGACCGCAAAACCTCCACCTCAAATCAAATTGAATTTGTTTCTCAATTTTTTCCAAAGTTATGGTCGATTATGCATTTTTACGTTTTGTGTTCCCTTGAACTTTTACCTTGACCTTTCAAAATTTAATGGCCTCTTACTGTGACCATAAATAATCTTTGTACCAAGTTTGAAACGAAGCTTTTGTTGTAATCCTGGTGACTAACAAACAAACAAACAAGCAGCGGGAAAAACAACTTTATAGGTGGAGGTAATTACACCATTAATTTATGCATCATCTATGGAATCTTCAATAATTTCATTATCCTCATCCCAAGTATTTCATTTAAAATTATTCATAATATTATAAAATCATTTAAACTTTGAAAGAAATTGACACTTTATTATTTTTTTCACATAAAGTTTAATCTCCAGCTTAAACTAGAAGCCGCAGACTAATGCAGGTAGGGCAACAAAACGTGTACTCAAGAGATGGATTTAGAAAATAATTAACAATTTTATATTTTCAATAAAAGGCAAAGAAATAATGTTACGAAAACATGGAGACAAGGTTTTTGCAAAACTTGTTTCACTCAATATGGCCACCTTCATTATCCATCACAGCCTTTACACGTCGCCTGAAGGCCATGGAGGAGTTGATGGGAAACTCCTCTAGCATGTTGTACCATGTAGTCACTATGGAGAACTGCAGTGATTCCACATTTGGGTGTGAGGTTCTGTTGATTTCCCTCGCCAAAGTGCCTCATATAGAACAGTCCAGTGTGTTCAAATCTGGTGAGGAAGGGCCCATATCTCTTTGGAGCAGAATCGATCCATGTTATCTGCACAGAACTTTTGGCACATGGTGGACTTGTGAGAGGAGGCTCATTCCTAAGTCAACACGTAGTTACCCTCTGGGTAGTTGTTCTTCAGCCATGGTGAGATGGTATACCTAAGTACTTTATAGTAGGTCTCCTGGCCGATTTTCTGTCCAGCCTTGAAAAAGAACGGAGGCATCTTCTTTCCATCAGAGACCACAACGCCGAGATACTACAAAACACTGGCAGATTATTATTTAGGAAAATATAAAAGACTTTAGAATGTATTTCTAGGTCAATGGTTCTCAATCCGTGATGCGTGGACAAGGCAATAAGGGGGTGTGTGGGTTATAAAAATGATGAGCAAGTCACAACATTCTTTCAAAAGATTTCAAATTCTAAATAATGGGGATACTTAAAGATACTGATATTTTCTCATGTGCTACACAATGTAAAAAGTTTGAGAACTACAGTTTTAGATCAAGCTGTGTTACCAATTTGAAGAAATACACTCAATTCAGGCAAAATTTTGCATGAATACCACTGGATATATTAATATGTGACAAAAACGAATTATTTAAATGAACTTCTTTTGTAGAAGTCACAGAATGAAGCTGTTAGGGACAGCATTTCAGCAGGCAGGCACTACCTTCATAGAAATGTTTTCATCTTCCCAAATTAGGGAGAATTTCAGTGTATCCAAATGTAGATGGGGTTTCTTGAAGGCTATGCCCTCTGGATGTGCTAGACGCTTAAACCACAATCAGTAATTTTCTGGAGTGCTGTCAGCCTCCGATCTTTCAGAAGGCCAAAATTAACAGCATTGTGTACATGAACACCATCTTAGGGAAATATATCTTGCTATGTGGTAATTCCACATCAGAAAATAGGCTTATACCTGTCAACAAAATAGTGCTTCCTCTCACAAATCCAAAAATACAGAGAAGTTGTGCATAAAACTCATCTTCCTGGATTTTGGAAATGCTAATTGTGATCTCCATCCAGTTCGGATTTGAATTTGATGGATTTGGGAAATATTAAATTGTGAAGGACGACTGGGGATACAAAAAGCATTTGAAGGTCTTTCTAATGAAGTGGACCTCGTCTGAGCAATACCTTTTCTAACAACAGACTTCAGCCTGTAACTTCTGTAAAAGGAAATCACTTTGAATAATGTTTATCACGTATTGATATGATGCCTAAGGGTGATAATTTTGGTAAGAATAGAAAAGCGTGCGAGGAGAAAAGAAGAATTACTTATGGCATCATCGATTAAATAATATACATCGTCTTCTATCAATCATGAACGTTATCATTCCCGCCTTTATTATTCAATATTAATATAATAATATTAGATGGGGATAGTCGATAGAGAACTGAATAAAATGCCTAAAATAACGTCGCCTTCTGTCTGGATTTATGAAAATGGAGGCCCAGGAATTTGGAAAATACTTACCGGATGAGAAACAGATGGTTTGTCGGATTTGTCGATATAAATGTGCCTTTAGTCCCCTGTCTAAAATTACACGCCACTCATTATCCTCATCTCATAACAAGAGTATGGATATTCATCTATAAAATCAATTTGATGATAAATACATCATGTCAGACTTTAACTTTGATCTCACAACGATGCATATTGCATGTAATATAACCTTATCCATTGCTAATCATCTACGTTCAAAAAATTTATGGAGAAATACAAGGGTAAACATATTGGTTCCCGAGGAACCATCATTAAATTAATGGAGGATGTTGGTACTGATGTCATATATAGAAATACATATAAAAATGTTTTGAGTCATCCACACCAAATGATGATCAAGTTATCAGTAAAAAGTATTTACGAATATCGAAATGGAACTCTGAATTTTGTACTATCTCACAGTAAGTATTCAATTTTTTTTAAAATCTAACCATAAAATATGATTCTATTTTAGCTAAACATGTCAAGAATTATGATACACAACTCAGTAAAGGGCAAAAACAACTGCTTAAATGGTCACAACAACGGGGGTAGTAGCTTTGGATGGTTTGCAACTAGTTTGTCTGAGACTACTTACTTCGCTTTAAGACTTGGGTATGATAATTAGGTTTTCCAATATTACATAGTCAATAAATATTACTTTTTTATCACTTAAGGCTTAGTTATGGTTGATGGGCTCCAAAAAATGGCGTTCAGAAAACTCATAAAAGGCAAAAACAACTGTTTAAATGGTCACAACAACGAGGGTAGTTACATTGAGTGTTGCATTATAATTAACAATTGTGTATATCCTTCATAATAATAGTATGTTGTTATATAAGCATACCTAAATAACGGGGGGAAATCTTTTTTGATGCTCTTAATAGGGAGTAATATCGCCGGATACATAATTAGCTTTTGCTCTAAATCTTTACGATGAATTTATTTCTAACATTTTTTTATTAATATATTTATTGTCTAATTTTATGATTTTGACATTTACTTTATTATTAATAATTAGTTAGATCTCATCGGTAGAGATATATCTATCCTGTGCACAATTGTATATAACAACTTCCACATGAAGAAGAGGGGTGATTATCGTTTTGATTAAACTCCACGTCTCGCTTGTGTATTGCAACCTAAAGTTATGACATATTTAACTGAATTCCGATGTTAAAACAAGAAAAAATTATCTGGATCAATCTATTATTTCAATATTCTGTATTTATAATTTATTATTATTAATAGTTATATGATTTTAATTGTTTAATTTTGTATATTTAACTTAAATGTTTAATGGTTTATTTTTTAGTATGTAGATTATATTTAATTAAAGCCTTCTTTTTTAAACTTTGAGCTTCAAATATATTTCAAATACTCTACTTTGTCGTTTCATTAGCTATTATTCTGAGAATAAGGTTCATAATGAATTACAATTTCATGGAGTGTGACGTTTTCAAATCTACTGTAACGGATAAAAAACGTCGAAGTCAATTATACGTAGTATATCTTCATTAAACATTTTGCTAATAAATACATTCGTTATACCCTCAAAAATCATAATAAAGCAGGCAGATGATAATCACATCAGTATTTTAAACAATGATACCATATGTCTTTTTTTCCCCTCCTCCTTGCACGCGTTTTTCTCTACAATATTATCAACTATAATGATGCCTGTAGAGTTGGATCAGCCTAGGACTGATTTCCTCATCAGCCCCCTCTTCCAGACTTCCTAGCTAGGAATGAAGAATATTAAGACAAACAAAAAAATAAATTATTAATAGAACGTATATTACATGAGAATTATAATTTCTAGCCACACACATCTTACTCTAAACTATAGGTATAATGTCTCTTTGAAAAAGGTTATGATAAAACTTCAAGCGTTGAAATGACGAAGTTAGTATCTATGTCATTTCAGCTGTTGTAGTTACCATAAATGACAGATAAGACCAGTCCTAGCACTGACGATTCAAGGGCTCCTACGCCTCTGTACGACTACCCCCTTGCATTTTACTCCCCGAGCCATCATCTATCCCCGAGAATTTTACACCCTATTACAATAAATAGCAACCATAGGATCAAATATTCAATCTTTCAACAGCCATACAAACGTAATATTAATTTAACTTAATGACGTAGGTATTAGTGATGTATCAGAATTCTTTTGTCGTCACCGCCATTTATTTAAATTTTATTATTAATAATAGTTATTGTTTATTATTTCATCTGTTATCTGAGAGGCGTCAGTAGGAATATATTGGGGGGGGGAATTATTATAACATTTTTTGAACAAAAATTTCAAATATTGAATTTTTTGGAGAAAAATTTCATAAAACCATAATTATTGACAGAAAATTAATTTTTTTGGAAAGCAAATTGGAAAGTTATATTTAAAAAATAAAATTTTTTGGAGAAAAAATTAAAAAATCCATAGCGTTTCATAGAATATTAAATTTTTGTGAATTTTTTTGTCTGTAAAATTAGCTTAAATTTCATAAATTAAGTTTTGTTATAAAAATTGGGGGGGGCAGAGCTCCTCTAGCCAGACGCCCTGAATCTTCTATTTAATTCATGCTATGAAGAGTCAAAGATATTCTCCTAGTTTCCCACACTCCTTTGGGTCTCTGTGGTGTATGTTAAAAGGTTATCCTTCCCTTTTAATCTCGCCCTCTTATTATTAATAATATGATTTCTTAAGATGTGGTCTGTATCTATGTAAAGCCTTTGTCATTCTTTGTATAAATAGCCATGCCTTGTATGTATGTATCAGAGTAGTGTTGATTAAGATATCTAACAAGAATATACATGTGTTCCTATTGAACCAATCCTTGCATTATTCCTCTTTGTCTTCTCTTCCTCGTTTCTCTTGGTCGTCCTGGATTCCTGGTACTAAATATGTAGATGGTATCTCCCAACCTCGTCATGGACACAACAGTCTCTTTAAGGCACAAATATTACTTTGTGGCCTCGCCGCTTTACACCCAACAATTGTGTAGGCTGCATAGAATTTTGCACATTTTATTAGGATCGGACTGATAAGACTGCCGTCTTCTTAGTTTTTTGTAGAGCGATCCAACATTAAATATTCTTTTGTTGAAAAGCTCTGAACTCACCATTATGGAAAGCTTCACGGTTTGATCTACCTAACCTTCTAGCATTCTATATTTAATATGTTTTCACCTTTCCACGCGTACACAAATATGTACATCAATTTATAAAGATAACTGGTAACTAGGTTATATCTTTGAAGGTTAAAATATGCGAACATCATTGTTCCAAATTATGCATTATATTATGTTGTACTTACGTCCTACAACAAGTTTATGTGAGTAGTTATTTCTATGAGTAACGATGAGATTCGAAATTAGTCATTTTGATGAGGATGATCAATGACGTTATCAAGATATTTATTACATATTTATTAATTCATTCATTCCTATATACAAAATAAGGAGATTTTTCTTTTGATATTTTTGTAGATTATACATTATACTGGTTGCAAGGTTACTATGGGCCAAAATGAATGAATTAAATTTTATTTATCTTTTTTTAGTGCGTGTGTGTGTGATAATGTAAAATATATTGAGGTCGGAGTGAAATAGGAAGAAGGACTTACAAAAAAATCGTATTTTGACCTATAAATATACATTATTGTTTTTTTTTATAGAGTGTTAAAACTAAACTCACCAAAATTGCTGAGCTTCATGACTGTGAACTTTTACCCTTCTTTCCTATTCATGTTCATTGTATAGTGTACAATACATCCAATGAATTCTAAAGATCAGGAATATCTTTTTCCCCCGCATGAGGGGAATATAAAAGGGGAAAAAAATCTACATAATTTATTACTCAATTCCTTCAAGAGGGGAAATAAAGAAAAAGAAGGCCAATATAAATACAAGGTCAAAGGACATTTTCGGACTGATTTTATACTTCCACCAAGCTTTTTAATAGTGATATCTTCTCCTTCAACAGCAACAATAGCTTCGAGACAACAGCGAACATATTGGTAGCTCTTGAAGATGAAGGCCGTGATCATGGCGTACCACGCAGTCATGATGGCAGCTCAGAGAGAATCCAAATTTGGATGAGTAGTGTGTGTATTCTTCTCCAACACACTCCAAACTAAGGGGTATACGCAGATTTTTTGAATCATTAAAAAAAAATCCAAAAACTAAATTTCCAAAAAAAAAAAAAAAAAATTTAATCCACAGCTGTTAATACAAAAAACTATAAAATAATTAAATTTTTGCAAAAAAGTTTAATTTGAAATATTAAATTGTTTGGAAAAGATTTCGAAAATTCATATCCATCTACAAAAAAATTCAAAAATCAGATTATAGTTATTACGTTATTTGAAGAAAAAAAATCCAAAAATCCAAAGCGATTCCTTTATAATTAATTTTTTGGAAAAAAAAATTGAAGAATGAGATTTTTTGGAAATTTGGATAATGGGGGAGAGATACAGCCCCTCCAGCCAACCTCCTGGACTGGAGGAGAGCCACAAGGAGGCAGTGGAGAATTAAGCCATATTTTTGCTACAGAAATGTTGATTCCTCTCGGCTATATGGGAGATATAATGGACTTTTGTTGCTCTAGGGAGGTCGTATTTAGATGCAAAGCGTATGTGCAGCCTTTTCAGCACTAACCCCAGCGCGGAGGAGATTGAACACACGCAAGGTTACATTTTTTGCAGTTACAATTAGAGACATGCACGGTGTTACCTCGCTAACACTAAAATACCCTATGTATCTTGTTGTCAGCTGTCGATTACCTCCTTTTGTTTGATACGTCATGGTTATTTCATAATGTATTCTTTTTGATAAATAAACCAAGTTATTTTAAACTTATGCTCCATTTCCAAAAGAACATGAATACAATTTCTTGTTGATCCCTCAACAAATATTGGCCTTCTAATTATTTATATGAAGAAATTTTGGCTATCATATAGAAATACAAATTTCGAGCCACGCTTTTAATTGAATATTACTGAGATATATTATAATACAGTTTCGGCTAAAATACTATATAGATTTTAATATTACGAAATATATATATATATATGTAATTCATTTTAAAAAGGGTGAAGAAATAATATGACGATGATATATAGCAGTTGGTATGATTGACTTATTTGGCTAACTACCAGATGATTTTAAGATCTTTTTTTTATAATGAAAGGTTGCGTCATATAATAAAGGTAAGGACGTGCATGCGATAAAACAAAACTTGTTTATTTTTTTTCGTATTGAAACCTTCTGATTAAAAATAACGAGGATTGTAATTAAATCCTTTTGCACGTTTTGGGTTCCCATTCTCTATAATTCCATGGAACACCAATATAAATCATTGTAGCAAAGTCAGCCAAATGATTAAAGTACTCGAGCCTCATAATTAACCTTACAATTCCTTAGCCAATTAATTTCTAATGGCGTTTATACGTAAGCAGTAGGTAAACTATAGTGTTGTCTATCATTTATACTAATGTATATATGGAGGAGAAAAATAGGGGGAGGGTGTTCAATTGTATGTACAAAGCGGATGTCATTAAAAACACATTTAATTACGTAATGAACTATTGTGGTTGGGCTTCTTCTCTGGTACTCACATATCTTTATTATTTATCGATAATGATATAACGACACATTACATGCATACTCAGAACGTGAAGCTTCATTTAATCATAATATCAAAGATTTTGGTACTATAATATGAATTATTCAAGCAAGTGAGTATGCAAATTCTATAAAAGGGGTCGGCAACCTATGGCACACGTGCCCCTACTGGAACGCAGATGCATATTCACTGGTACACGCAAATTAGAACACATAGTTTGTGTGTTTTTTTACCATTATTGTTGATAGTGGCACAACCATTGATTATAAATGTTGAAGTTGGCACTCCATGTCTCAAAGGTTACCTACCCCTGTCCTATAATCTACATACATTTCCTAATTTCCTATTCTTCTTATTAAAACATTTAATAATTATCAGGAAGAGGCGTTTTATAAACTACCTACAGGTTGCCTCAACAAAACCTCCTTTTTCTAAAAGGAAATAAAATAAATTTGATAAATCATACAAGCTTTAATTTTTGTTCCATAATGATAGTACATGTTTAAAGTTTTGCTTTTATATAGTTCTGAAAACCATATCCAATAGGTGACGTCCCTTATCGTCCATGCACTGAACTTTAATAGCCAGTGACATATTTTTTTTTTTTAGTTTCTCTTTGAATAACTTTTTATTGAAAAAAGATGCAAAATTAAATTATCAACATATCCTATTTTTTAATTGTGGATAATTAGCTAATTGAATCATTAGTCATTGGGGATTTTGTAAATGTATAAAAAATGTTGGGCTTTCCAGAATACATCCAGTTCCAATTATCTGATTTGCAAATATTGCACTAATTTAGAATTCTTTTATGACAGACAAAATATGTTAGCAACGGACTGTATTTTCAGGATAACGATAGAATCTTGCCTCCAGAAAGAAACCACGTCCACCCTACAATTACTTTTACTTTTTAACTGATTGTCATATTTAATAAAACATGATTTTTTTTTATTCCTGCATCTTGTATCTTTTAGTTGCTATGAAATTACTTAGGCGTCAATTGATGCATTTTGTAGAAGAAGTAGAGTTTTCATTTTGCAAAAGTGTTGGCTTTCGCTATGATAATCATACATCGGTCTGAGGTCTCAATAATTTTGTTTAATTAAAAAGTTCAATATCGACTGGTCTCATAAAAAAAATTCCGTCTGGATTGGTCTTAAAGGAAGATTCGATCTAGTTCGATCCCACAAAATAAGTTCTTTTTTGATCGGTCTCATTTAAAATTCGGTTTGTAAATGGTTGTAACATCTGTAACATGATGGCATTGAAAGGATTTCATGTATGTACAACTCGTATAATTGGGGTATAAAATTTTGGTTCACGGTTTGAGACAGTGATCTCGACCGAAATACCTGTTTAAAAATACTTCAGACCGAACTTAACAAAAATCGGGATCGGACTGAGTTGCAACACTATTAAATGCATTCAATTACATGTTTATTTGACAATAAATATTATTATTACTATCATTCAAATCATTTGTGTATAAATGTTTGACTATTGTTTGAGCATTAATAATATTATGACGTATTCAAATTCAAAATGGAAGCCATTTTGAATTTGCAATGTTACTTCTTGGCGAGGATGATGCAACAGGCATTTTCCAATGTATTGTTTTACTCATTCATACCTACAACGGTTATATATTGAATACCGCACTCATAGCAAAAAATTTAAAGATTACAAAGTGGGGAACCCGAAACTTGCAGTAACATGACTTAATTACGAACAATGTGATTTTAATAGAACCAAGAAAAGACACTTCAAAACCTATTTGTGATACGTTTGAATACTATATATAAATATATTTTTTATTAAATATGTGCTCCTATATAAGCCTCGACACGCCGGCTAACAGATTGACAGTTCTTGACGATAACGGCCATGGCGTACTACACTGTCATGATGGTAGGTCGGAGCTAAAGCATTAAACCAAGTAGCGCATCGAAGGCTAACGTCATTATTAGTGGGAAAATAATATCTTGGTCAAATTTACTTTTTTTGTCCACTAGAGATATTATTATTTCAAGCATTTTAGAGAATCATTTCCTGTTCTCTCGTGAATGAGTCAAGTACTGTACATTTTCTACTTTAATTTACTTTATTATTCATATATTTTTTGCTTGAACAATTATGGAAAGGGAATTATGATTCCAATTGATTTTCACATACAGAATGGTCGACAGGTTTCCAATTAGGAAGATATTTAAGATTTGATATCCATTTTTTTTCTTCTTGCGACTTCTTTTGGATTTTTGGTATTGGGAAATTTAAAAAAGTGATTGTTTCCTTAATACTTTTGGAAATTTGACTCAGTTCTATTTTTGCATCCTCAGACACTAGAATGACCCATTATTTTGAAGGAATTTGTTTCAAATTTGCTTTATAATAACATGTAAATATAAAATATTTAAGATTATAATAAATTATATACGTTATTATTGCTTATTCAAACTTATTAATACTACCTAAAGCTTTAAACCAAGTAGCGAAACGCGACTGCTAGACTGACGAAATAGAATGGTGCAGGGTTTGAACACTTTTTTGCAATATGTCGCTTTTCATATAACATCACTTTGTTATTTTTCTTACTACCGACGAAGGCTGGGATGTATTAAAGAGAAGAGTGATAAATGAAGCACGCCTAGCTCACCCTCTAAAATCCTCAAATCTAATCCTCTCAAACTCTTTCACTTTGCCCTCCACCCTCACACTGGCTGCGTGCCTGGAGGGACATGTAGCAGTTTCCCATTCTAACGGAATCGGAATTGAGAACTACTAAACCTTACCTTCCTTGCCTTGAGTGTCATCTCTTTGCCTAGAGTCCTTTATGTCGGAGTGAATTCATGTTGAGATGAGGAGTGAGGCAGATATTATTTTCTAAGACACCCCAAACTACAAAGCGCAAGGGGTAGATGTAAGGGCTGTTTAATATTTCAATATATATTTAACGATTATAAATTAATTTAAATATAATTTATTAGGCATTTTTTTAGAAAATCAGGCATATAAGTCCAAATCTTGGTGGCACCGAGCTACTTAATGAGTACTGAGGGGTACACTATCTTAGGCATGGGCAATTTAAAACAAGGGTACTTCGAATGAATGTAAATATATTGACAAGAAATTATAATTAATCGTCCTTATATTTATAGAGAAAAAACGGATGGTATTACTAATTTTTATAATAATTTATTGCATACTAATGAGTTTCAATTTTATACGAAAACCATATGTATATATATATATATTTGGTAGCTAATTCGAAAATTGTGCTGTTATAAAGAGGGAGTTTTCATAGTGCGCGCTATACGCGTTTAACATACAGTGTTTACGTATTTGTTATTCTTTTTTGAATAGGAAGGAATGATTTTTGAGGCACAATGTAAAAAAAGAATCATGACAGACTATGTGTAGTTCTATAAAATGTATTTTTTCAAAAAGTTAGTTTGACTTCATTGCAAATTATTAAAAAAAATCATTTTTAAGCAAAACTAACTAACTTAAAAAAGAACTTAAACATATTTACATTTCTAAATATTTTTTATTGAAACTTTAATATCATTTAGTAATAATGGAGTAATACACTTTTAATTCCATCCTTAATTCTCAGCAGGATTCTTAATGGTTTTGTGTAAGATTATTTTCAATTTTAAAAAATTCAAATCTTTTAGTTCGAAATAGTCATTTACTTATTTTTTTTTTCTTCGTTATTTTATACATTTTTTGTTAATTTTTCGGGTGTTTTTGAAGTTTCAGAACTTGTTCTCGGCTTATTGGTTCGTCATTGTTTTAAACGCGTTGGTTTTGGAGTGCATCATAGTATTTTGTATTTTGTCACATTGGGAAAATAATGTTCAATTTCCGATTGCGATTCTTATGTTTTGCTATTTATAACTGGTATTTAACAAAGTTAATAGAAATATGAAGTTAACCCATAAGATAATCGGACTTGCTGGAATTTTCAATTTGATTTATTTTGCCAACTGCTGGGAAAGACGGGCAGATTTTAACAAAACACAGAACAACACTATTGACGACACTATTCCTAAAATGTTCAATTTGATGTATCGTACAGACTACTGTGCAAAAAGACAGATTTTAGCAAAACACACTGCTACTCATACACTAAGACGTCAATATTAAAAAGTGTGTTGGAAGTCAAAGATCAGTCGTACTTTGTATTTCTATTAACCTTGGTATTTAACTATTCATTAGTTTTCGAAGAAATGAAAAAAAATATGGGATCTAGGAAAGCTCGACTTTGGGAAATTTGACGTGGGATTAATAGGCTTAATGAAACTTTTGGATTGGAAAAAGCTCGTCGGGCAGAGGAATTGCATTCCTTTATTGAACTTAATAATTATTTACAATAAATAAGGTACGCCATTTATTTTATGGATTGTAATGCTTTGAAATTTGGAGGGAAAATGTTTTTTTTAACTTTCATTTAAAATATTAAAGAATCGGCATCGGGAATTTTCACAAGATTCGAATTCGAATTGGTATTGAGATTTTTTCTCGAATCATCCCATCACTAGTTGTTAGTGACAAATTGTAGGTTATTTTTTTTTGTCAGCCAATAAAATGATGGAAATATCAATTCTCTGAAAAATGGCCCGAAATTTTTTCTTTCAACTCTCAAAAAAACATAATTGCCCTTCGGATAGTTGGCCACACCACTGTCTTCTTCATCTCCAAATACACGACCGCACTTATCTTGAGCCCCATTGGAAATCAAAAAACTTGGGGTATCGCCTGTTCTTTTCCGGTGTTGCTCACCACTTCCAGGCTTCCTCTCAAGGCTCTTGTTGTCATCTTTCAGCTTTTTACTTAAGTAATAAGACCCTTGGTGTAGGGGACATCATAACTTGTAGAGGCAAGGTCCGTAGACACAGGATTTCTTTTGATCTCCATCGCAGTTGTTCTGGATCTGAACAAGGTTAATTTAGAAATTGTATGTGATGAAGAATGCTTGTCATAACTGATAGGCATCCTAACAAATGACAGTCAACAGAAATAACTAATAAGTAATTACAAATATATATAGATTGACTATACTGGCGAGAAAAAATTTAGGAAAATTAAATTTCACTTATTTTTCTAACTACTTATGACTTTATCATCAGGTAAGACAGTAATTAGGCTATAAAAATGAAAAAAAATAAGGGTCAATATGGCTATAAACATATATTTGTAAAAAACCAAAATATGTTTATTTAAATTTTAGCTTCATCCTCCCTTTGCCACCATAACTGTTTTACAGATTTTTGGCATTCTCGCTGTTAGTTTTTCAAGATATGTAGGTGTGTGATATCATTCCAAGCATTCTTCAAAATGTTTCACTTACTTGTGGGGAACTTTTCCATTTAGGTATTCCCACAATAGCTCTATTTTATTCAAATCAGGAGATTGAGCTGGCCATTGCAAAGTAGATTAGATGTCAGAGGCTTCATTCTTTTTCAAGAAGTTTTTGCAGAGCTTTGATGTATGTTTTGGGTCGTTGTCTTGTTGAAAAACAGACTTACTTTCAATTAATCTATATTCAGAAGGAATGGCTTGGGTGTTCAGGATAATATGCTAACCTTTCTTAAGGAATTCACTACCAATCTCTCATACTTGCCAGAGAGAAACATATAATTTGAAGTTAAGTCTGTCCAAAAACAGCTGGATTTTTACAGACAAATAAACAAAAAATATTTTATGGATCTATTTTTTTCATTATAATTTTCATCGGGTTAGAATAAAAAATATTGATAAAGTCATAAATATTGATGAAAATAACGAAAAAAGTATTTTTTTTTTTCCAAACTTTTTCTTGCCAGTGTATATTTGATCTTGGATTGAATTATAAAATTGATGATGACAAGGCTAAAGAGTCAACACAAAATAAGCCTTCAATTTCATCTTCCTAATAGATTTTATTTAAATCAGACAGTCGTCTTTGTTCCTCACTATCGTCTACTATGGCAAAGTTATCCTCTTGAGAAACTAAAACTTAGCTTCATATGCTTCACAAACAACGTAGAAGATCCTCAATGGGTTTGAATGTCCTGAATAGAATGAAGACCTTGTCAATGTGGGGAATTAAGATTGTAAATATTTTTTTCTTTAAACGATGGAAAATATAAACAAAACACTCAACTAATCATACTCTATGACGTTGTTATTAAAAAGCGTGGTGGAGGTCAAACATCAGTGATAAAAATGTTTTGTATAACCTTGTATTTCTTTAAATTTTGGGTATGATGAATATATTCGTTTCACAAGAATAGTTTGTTTTTATAACTCTACTAAGAGATATTACGGGGGAGAATGGGCAAATTATTTGGTAAGTCAATAAAACCTTTCCAAATTTTCATTCATGATTTGCTTAGACACGCTGTATTGTTACGTGGATTCTTTGATTTATTACATAAAGCAAGTACATTATGGACTCTCCTAAAAAAGTTATTCTACTTCAAATATAAACCGAACAAGATCTGTGACTTTGCTAAATATTACAAAGGTGGTTCACTTACCAACAGGATGTATATACAAATTAGATACAGTTTTTTTTTAATATGCAACAAAAAATAATGAGAGAGGCATTTTTTTTCCAATCTCACAAAGTCCCCTTCCTTAAAATTTCATTTAATGTTGAATATTATGTACTACAAACTAAAAAAAATATTTGAAGCAAGTTGTTTGATATACTACAGAGTAATTTGAACAAGATATTGTATATTTTTATTACTACAATATTATTTATTATTAGAGAAAAGGGTGGGTTGGGGGTTCACCTTTCATATCACCCGTCAAAATTATATACTGTAAACGAAATATAAATTTGATGACAGTTTTTTGATCAAAAACTATTTGTTAAAAAAGAGAGGGGATGGGGGGAAAAAGGTCATTATTTTGGAATATTGGTCAAGGAAAAGAGAGCAAAAAAAAAAAAAAAAAAATTAAACAATAGACGTTCCTATAATTTGTTATTTTGTGTGTGTTAAAAGTAAATATTATAAGCTCGGATTATTGTTATTTGAGATCTCAATCATGTTGGACTCAGACTTGTATGATTCTGAATCTACGACCAACTTCTTTGAGGAAGACGTAGAAGGCGTTGATGTTGATCCCTCAACAACTGGTAACACATTCAAAAAGTAAGCTTTTGTAAAATCTAACTAATCTTTATTACAGTCCGTTTTTTACATTAAGTTGATATTTTAAATTAGAATAGTTAAATTATGATTGGTCTTTGAAGAATGATTTGAATAATATGTATAAATGTGAGGTGACATTGGCAAAAAACAGGTACATATATATTACTTCTGATATGTATCTATAAAAGAAAAAATCCTTCATTCACATAAATAATTCCTATGAGGGTTGTGACGGTATTTAGTTATTCGTTCTTATACAGTTTAGTACTAGAATCGGTACTATTGGTCCTTGGATTTTTTCATACAAATATCGATAGCTTATTTAGCTAAATAAGATATATGTATACATAGAACATTGCACATATCTTGCCAAAAAATATTCATTTTCTCATTGTAATAAAATATAAAACGAACATAATATATTTTTACGTGTTTTTATAATTATAATATATGTATAACAAAATAATTTAAAAAATAAATAAAGACCGACACGTGAAATTTGACTGGACTGCGGCCATTGGTCCTAAATAAGGAACAACAAAACACTACCCAGGTCCGTCTGCAGGGGGAGAGGGGCTTGGTTTTTGGATTTTTCATGAAAAGAAAAATCAAAAACCCACAGCTATTCTCAAAAAAATTCAAAATCCACAGCTGTTCGCAAAGAATTCATTTTTTGGAAAAAAAATTGGAAAATTAAATTCCAAACACTAATTTTTTTTATAACAATCAAAAAATTCCATAGTTAATCACAGAAAATAAAATTTCAAGTATTAATTTTTTTGATAAAAAAATTAAATACTAATTCTTTTGAAAAGAAGTTCAAAAATCCATAACTTATCTCAAAAAATTCAAAATCAACAGCTGTTAATTAGAAATTAAATTTTTTGAATTTTTTTTTTCAAAAATCAACAGCTATTTTGAGAAAAATTAAATTTGACGAAATTTTTCTGGAAAATTATACTAAATTTCAAAAACAGCCCCTCCAGCCCACCCCCTGCGGACTCCCCTACTTCCTATGATGTTAATACTCAAAAAGTGAAGAAAAAGTTAACTTTAAGCGGGTTTTTTTCTTTGTGTTTCTTCCATATAATATATTTTATGTAGTAAACAATTGTTATCTGAGAGAACATTGACTATAAGCGTATTCTTATTACATCCAGATTTGATTGTATTTTGTCTCTTAAAAAATTAAGATTCGGAATCAAAATACCAGGAGGTACACTCAAAATATTTTGATTTTCGATAAAAATTGATTTACTAACAATAAAAATAGTTTTTCTTAACTCCTTTACATTATATTCGTTAAGGTTCTATGATTCAACATCTCATATTTTATTATTAATGGTTAGCCGATATGTTTTTTTAAGTCAAATTCTATTATACATTATATTCGTTAAGGTTCAATGATTCAACATCTCATATCTTATTCTTAATAGTTAGCCGATATGTCTTTTTAGGTCAATATCTATTATTTTGGGAACAAAATCCAATAGCCGATTGTATTTTTTTTTCCACCTCTGAATACTCAGGAAGAACGATCTTGGGCATATCGATCATTGTATAACTTTCCTCATAACCATAAATTAAATTTCCACTTTTAAAAAAAAAAAATTACCAAATTATTATTAATTATCAAAATATAAGTGAAATAATCAAAAAAAAAAAAAAAAAAAAAAATTATATATCCTACTCGAAATTTCTTTTCTGAAAAAACAAAATCCTTGGCCCAGATTCTACTTAGACGTGGGCTGATATATCGGATCGAAATGGGAAAACTGATATTTCGATATGATGCAATTAGAAAAAAGGAAAAATATTCTTGTTCATTTTTTGTAGCCAGCGAATGCTTGAAGCAAATCGTACTCGCACTTAATTGAATAAACTAACACATCATGTGGTGGGGAAAATCCAGCTTGATTATTCCATATTAATGATTGATGTCTAATTTTATAAGTTATAAAATGTTTTGAGTTAAATTTAATGCAATCGCAATATGATACCTTGAGGCAGGAAAAGTGAGTAGCTCAAATTATATAATATTTATTCTTTATATACATAAATATAGTTAAGTGTAGATATATAATATACAGGGTAGGGATTTTAAATCCGGAGCCAGCTTGAACTTCTATACCTTTGCAACCTTGAAATCTATGTGCACTATGTGCTGATCAGATACAGCTGTCAAAACTGTAAAAGAAAAAATACAATATCCGTGAGATATCCTCTGAATTCGACATTTTGTACTGCTGTTATTGTGTGCCTCCGTGCCGGGTGCACGCCTGAGGATTTTATAGAGTTTTGGAAGCTCCGGATCTCACTTGTTACGATGTTACCAATGCTTTAAAGGAGTCTGATGGGTCGGAATTATCAGCAAGAAAAAGTAATGATCATATTAGGCTAATAACGGCTAATAATTCAATACAACACACGATGAAAGTGAATGGACATGCAGCCTTCCAACTATACGGATCTGAACCCCTAGGACTAGGATGTGTGGGGCGTTTGGGAGAGATAGTTCAATAAATGTGCACATAATACTGTTGCAGGCTTCCATTTTCGACGCAGTGGCCAACATGGACAAGGAGTTCATCATCAAGGCTTGTGTCAGGATCAGAGGTAGGTTAGAAGCTGAGGTTGAACCTGGATGGCGTTGGTCTGAGTGATTGTTTTCAATATAGATCCCGTCATATAAAAGCAAAGTATTTGTGAATTGTTGAATTACTTTTGCGCAATAAATTGTAATATACCAGATGGTCCATTGAAATATGAACGCTTACTAATTCAATACTTAATGTAGGTTGAGTGATTGAAATTAGTTCATATTTTGATACTTTAAAGCTTAAACAAAATAGTTACAAAACAAAACAAATCTGAGCTCTCTAGCTTAGGCACAAGAGGAGAATATGACACTTGAACTTGATTGACGAATTTTCAACATTATAGAGGAGGAAGGGCTCTGTTAAAATGGCCAAACTGAGTTAAAGAAAAAAGCTCAGGCCAATCTCCTCAAGTTCATGAGGGCCCATACAAGAGATCTCCGGGTTCCACACCAGACTGTTCTGAGAGCTATGAAAGCGTGGGTGGAAAGATCCTTGTGAGGGTCAAGGTACCACTTTCGACACCAGCAATGAGAGAAACCCATATCCTCCAGTTACAAAACTCTTTTGAATGAGTCTTTTGAACTCTTTTTCGATACTTTTAGCCCCCCTAGAACCTTGAGGCCAACCCTCTTGACTACATCTTTTGGGTACACATCAAGTGAAAGGCCTACAGTGTCCGTCATCTATGTACTCAAAGCTACTGTCATACAGCACTGGGACGCCATGACAGAGGACTATATCCCAAGCGTCTGCCTGTCCTTCCACCACCTCCTGCAAGCCATCATTACCGCTAACGGCGGCTACATTAATGAATAAGATAACTCAGATACACATCTATTTATAGTATTAATTTTGTTGAAAGTCTATTGTTAATTAATTAATTTTATTTTTTGTAGAAGCTATAAATTCAATGTCTCCAGATGATAATGAACAACTTGGTACATTATCCTTTCCGAATATAAAACCCCCACCTTGTAATGTATCTATGTAATAATACATAATTCTTAGGTAATTGAGTATAAAACGATTATACATTATAATCAGAACAATGTACATACTAATTTAGATTGAAAACTCATCATTATCTTATGATGCCCTATATATGTATATTGTATAAACATAGACAGAAATTCAATACAACAACAAAGATTAGACAAGAAAGATGTGAAGACTTAAGTACCTCAACATGACGCCACGAAATTCACCCATATTCACATGCACTATATACCAACTAAAATATCAAATTATGTGCATAGTGCTCAAAATGTTCCTACGTCTTTAAATACTTAATTTTATTCACACACACGCTAATACGGATTAATGATTAAGTTTGTCTTGTGCAACGCAATCATGATGACTAATATGAAAAAGTGGAGTGCATATTCTTTTAGTAGTAATTCGATCAAAGTCAGTATATTGAAGATAATGCATTTCTTAATGCAACTTAAATCTTCAAATTGAGGAATTTTTCGTCAATACTTGGAGTTTAATTATTTTCTAGAAAAATGTACTTTATACAGAACAATTAAAAAAAAAATAATAAATGCATTTTATACAAAAAAGTAATAAAATTATGTCATATAAACAAAAAAAGTAATAAAAATGTTTTTTTATAAAAACGATGTTTTCTAAAAAAACAAATCATGAAAAACGTATTTTATACAAAAGAGTAAAAAAATAATGTCATATACACACAAAAAAAGAATGTCTTACATTTACAAAAAAAAAAAAGAAGTCATAATTAGTGATGGGACAATTAAAAAAAAATCGCTAAACCAGATCCCGATGCAATTCTAGAAAAAATTACCGATGCCAATTCCAATTCTTTCTATTTTTTTTAAGGTGGTCAGACAAAAATTTGAAATTTTTTGTAAATATACAATTTGATATTTAAATTTTTTTCATACATCTACTGAAAATTCGGAAGAATTTAAACTTTTAATATCCACAATTATTCACAAAAATTTAAATGTTTTGGATAAAAATTTAAATATGAAATTTTTTGAAAAAACCTTTAAAAATCTCCATCTATTCTCAATAAAAAATAATAATAATAATAATGCAAAAACCTATAACAATTTTCAAAAAAAAAATTTGGAAAAATTTCCAAAATCTACAATTATTCACCAAAATAAAATTTTTTGGAAAAAAATTACAAATATAAAATTTTTTGGATAATTTTTTTAAAAATATTCAGCTGTTCTAAAAAAAAATGCGAAAAAAAAATCAAAAAAATCTTATATAAATTAAAAAAAAAAAAAAAAAATTAAGTTTCTTATATAAATTAAAAAAAAAAAAAAATCAAAAATTAAGTTTCTTATATAAATTTAAAAAAAAAAATTAAATTTTACAGAGAAAAATAAAAAAAAAATATTAAATTTTACAGAGAAAAATAAAAAAAATATTAAATTTTACAGAGAAAAATAAAAACAATATTAAATTTTACAGAAAAAATAAAAAAATATTAAATTTTACAGAGAAATATAAAAAAAAATACAGAGAAAAAAAAAAATATTAAATTTTACAGAGAAAAATAAAAAAAATATATAGTTATTCACACAAAGTTAAATTATTTGGAAAAACAATTGAAAAGTTAAATTTCAATTGTTAAATCGTTCAGTAAAAAGCAAAAAATCCAAAAAAATGAACATTATTGTCTTATACTGATCCTAATTTCAGAAAAAAAAAACGATTCTCCGATTCCGATTAATTTTCCTATCACTTGTGATAATAAATATTGTATACACACACCAAAAACAAAAAAAAATCACCAAAAATGTCTTCCATAAAAATGTCATCTATACAAAAAAAAAAGTATTAAAAAAATGTTATAGTTTGCATAGAAAAAATAAAAAAAACTTTTGTACAAAATTTGATATACATTTTTCATTAATAAAAAGTTTCATAAATTATTTCTTTTAGTAGAAAATTCACAAAAAATGTATTTCATAAAAAAATTCATAAAAATGTTTTCTATACAAATAAAAATCATCAAAAATGTGTTTTTTAAAAACTTATAATAAAAAATGATTTTATACAAAAAAGTAATAAAACTAACAAAGAATGTAATTTATACAACAACAAAAAAGTCTTGCTCAATGTCACATACACAAAACAAAATATTTTATAATAAATTTCAGGAAAAATCTCTTTTATACAAAAAAAAATCATTCATAGAAAAAAAGTATTAAAAGTTGTTGTTGCTTTTTTACAAAAAAAGTCATAAAAATATCATTCATAGAACTTAAGATAAGAGTTACAAATATTCATTCAAATTCTTATCTCCTTTGATCAACCCTTCTTTTATTCATTTCAATATTTAAACCCCTAAAAATCCTTCTTGTTTTTTTTACAAATTTATACCTACATAGGTAAACATAAATTTGTTGACTGTAAAGATATTGTTACTTATTTGTTCTGATGTCAACAGTTGACTACGTTATTCATGCACAATGATCACTATAAATGTTCCAACGATGAGTTGTTAATTTGACAATCTAATAATTTAATTAGTAATCATTTATTTTAATGCTTTTTGATTGGGTGGAACCTTTTTTCATATATTTAAAAAAATATATAATTAGAATTAATGAACTATTTTATAAGTCATTTAACATTAATGATAGACCATAGTTTTTTTGTCAAAGTTTATATTTATCCCGATGTGGGGATTTGAGTATTAATTTATACACAATCTGTGAATTGTTTCCCTGGTTATTTCTTATAGAGAGTTTCCACTGATGTCATAAATTACATGATAATTAATGGAAACGATGTTTTTGGGGCTCAAAGCAGCTATTTTTACTACAGAAAATGGACATGATTAGTGTTGTTCATTCAATCTCTGGACCAGTCCTTAAGACTATCACCCATTCAGACAGTCAGTACCAGGGCGTCGCTAGCCACTTTTTAAGAGGATTCAAGGCCCATCCCCAAAGTATCTGAAGTCTCACATATTTTTAATCAGATATTTAGTGTGCAACCTTTATTTAACGACTAGCACGCTTTAAAAAAAAAACAAAGATTTCTCCTAAACTTAATAAAAATCCATGTGCAATGAAGACTGAATAAATAAAAATTAATATTATTCTATATAATCACCTTTGGCGTCAATAATAGCATCGACTCGACCTAATAAATAGAAGCAGGTCTTGATGAACATCTCAGTTGACAGATTATGAAATTCCTCCAGGATATCCGCTCATATTTTGTTTCGTAGGAGGATCTATTGGTGTGTTGCTCAACTGCACCCCACATAATGAAGTCAACGGGGTTGAGGTCTGCTGAACTTGGAGTTCAAACATGGATCCAACAAAGTCAACACAAATTCTGACTAACACGTCAATGTTTTTTGTTTTTTTGTGCAGTTTGGCTTCATAACCACCTCCAAAGTCTTTCAGTTCCTTCCTCAATTTCCAGACAATGGACCCGTCCAGGTTTAAGAATTTTGCAATCTCAACATGATCTCATCCGGAACGGATTGCAACAAACACAGTCTGCCTTTTCCATGATTGAGGAGTATGTATTTCGATGATCGATGTCCAGTTTTTAACTGACACTAAATATCTCTGGCTAGCCGCCAACATAATAAACAACATCTATCTGCGCGAGCTCAAAGTTAGTTATTAAACAACGGCCTCACACTGTATATATTTATATAACGGTGTTAATAATTTTGTAGGCTAAGCCAAGACCCCTGCCCAATTGATGAAAGCTAGTAACAACCGTCGTCAGTACTAGATCTGATTAAAAAAGAAGAAATCAATTGAGTGACGTCATCAAGTCATCCTCTTTAGGACTTATATACAGGACTGAACTGGACCGGACTGAGACTGAACTAAAAGTGACTGTAACACAGTTTCCAGTCCTAAATAACGATAGAGAGAACATTAGTCTTGATTAAACTCCATCAAATGCCTTTAAAATCACAATATTTGAAATTTTTTTCCATAAAATTTTATATTTGAAATTTAATTATATTTTTGAAATTAGTTTCCAAAAATGTAGAACTGTTCAGAAAATACTAAAATTTTTGTAAAATTAAATTTCAAGTATAAAATTTTTTGAAAAAAAAAAAAAAATTCAAATATTAAATTAATAGTTTTTTCCAAAAAATTAATTTTTTTGGAAAAAAATTTCAAAAATATAATTAAATTTCAAATATAAAATTTTATGGAAAAAAATTTCAAATATTGAATATTTCGGAGAAAAATTTCAAAAATCCATAACTATTCTCAAAGAAATTAAATTTTTTGGCACAAAATTTTAAAAATATAGAACTGTTCAGAAAATAATTAAATTTTTGAAAAAAAATTTCTAAAATTAAATTTCAAATATAAAATTTTTTGAAAAAAAAAACAAAAATTAAATTTATAGCTATTTAGAAAAAATTATATTTTTCAGAAAATAATTTAAAAATTTAATTAAATTTCAAATATAATATATTTTGAATTTTTTTTTTTTTCAAATATTACATTTTCTTGTAAGAATAAAAAAAATCCTTTGGGGGGGGGGCATCGACAGAGCTAACGTCACATGAAATTACTCTATTACAGCACAGCACATCAACAGAAGTGGAAGTTTGTGTTTGGAAACGATTCAAAGATTACGTAATTCTTTCTCTTTGTTTACAAGCTTAAGTAGATACATTCACCTAATAGCATGTTAAAAATAATAATCAATTCATCACCTTTACTAACAATCAACGTAACACAAGGGAAATGCAGTTCCTGTAAAACAACGATAAAACTTACCTAGAAAATGACGTATGTACGTCACACAGTGTGCTCCAAATATATAAATTTACGTACTAGTGTTAGCTTTTGGTATGTAAATCTTAGACCGTATTGGTTTTTAGTGGACCGAACTTGTCTCAAGAAGTTTGGTCTTGAACAGTCTCAAAAAAAAAATCGGTTTGGATCAGTCTGATTTAAAGTCAAGTCAATTTTAGAGTTTTTATCAATATTTTGTTTCATTTTTGTAGAGGAAGATCTTAATCCCTTCTTGCATCTTCTCATTGGAGAATAATGAACATCTATTAACAAGGTGGCTGTAGCTTTTGGTTTTTCCCAAATTTGGAATTTTTGCAATTTTACAAAAAAATTTACTTTTCTAGCCTTGAACAAGTAAGTTCATATTTTGACGCGACCCTTTAAAATCTGTTCATATTCTTTGATTGAATCTGTTTTACAAAGAGGATGGTCTCGCCACTTTCTTTATGTGAGACAAGTACCACATCTTAACCGTATCACTTCTTGTAAACAGATTTAGAATAACAGCAATTGCCGATTGAGAATCTGATCGAATTATTACGTTTTTTGATGGCTGTCTTGGTTAAGAAAAACTACCACTGATTGTGTAATGGCAATGATTTTTGCTTGCAAAACCGATTCTTTGTTATTCAATGATGCGTATAATTGAGGAATTGACTTGTCACCTTGAGTGATACTCCATTCCACACCTGTGTTGCCTTTCTCTTCTTTGGTTCTGTCTGTATATATAATTGTATCAGGGTGTTCAACTTGACGGTTGTCGACCCAGATTCGATTTTTAAATTTACTTTATTCAATTCAACTTGAGCAAGTATTTTATCGCAAAATAAACGATGCCCACGACGCTTTGGAAGATCATCGATGCCATTGCAAGTTCTCCTGAGAAAATGCAAGTTTTTTGACTTATTGAACTAAATTTCAATTATAAGACTACCAGAACGAAGTGGGGGTTCAATAAATTGAAGGCAAAAATATATTTTATAAATTGTGTGCTTTTGTATTAATGTAAAACATTATTTTTAAGATTATATAAAAGATATGGGATGGATGATCTAGGCACTGCTCAGGGTAAACCCGGTCTGGTTGTAATAAACATTTAACAGAACTTTCCGTCGACCCTGTTTCTATTAAAAATAAATGGTATGGAAATAGTAAATGTGAAGAACTTCACAGTCGACCAGGTTTGGAAAACATCCACCCTAAAAAATGTGCTCAGAAGTCGTTGCCTCTAACGGGAAGAAAATGGAGCTCTTCTTCTTCAAGCCCGATGAGAAAATGCTGAGGACTTCTCTAAGGTCCTGAGGTGGAAAATCTTGCCCTGGTTAAAGGTTAACTATCCTGAGAACAACTATGTGTGGACCGAAGACGGCGCCCCAGCCATACTGTCTTGAAGACAGAGAACATTTGCAAGAAGTATTGTGTTGATTTGGGACAAGCCCTTCTGGTCCTCTTCCAGTCCTGATCTCAATCCCCTCGAGTTCAGTGAGTGGATTGTGTTAGAATGCAAGATTGGGAAGACATCATCCAATAATATACATGATCTTAAGGCCTGTATATAGAAGCAATGGGCCAACATGTCCGTCAATTATTTTGAGGCGACCTGAGCCAAGTTCTCACCTAATATGGAGGCTGTAATAGGTCTTAATTTAATAATTCTTGGCAAGATTATTTGGTAATTTTTTTTTTAATAACTTTTTAAAATTATACTTTTCTAATAAAAAGTTATTAAGGTTTTTGTTTTGTTTCTTGATCGTGGAAAATTTCTGGCGCTCTGTACAATAGTGAGTAAAATATCCCAGCTTTGCTATGACAAAAACACCCAATGTTTTTGTGTTAGCATTTAATTCCCTCGTCTCATTTAATATGTCATGACTATTTCATAATTTATTATTTTTGATAAATAAAAGAAGTAATAAGTTATTCTATAGTTATTCCCCGTTTCCAAAAGAACAGGAATACACTTTCTTATTGATCCCTTATGGTATAAATTAGCCATGGGAGAAATCAATTTTGTATTTCCCTCCCCTTTCATAAGCTATTTATATCTTGTTCATCATTGGTCACATCGAATCGTAAAATAAAGTATTGTAAATGTGTGAGTATATACTACATACGCTTTTCACACAGTATTGCGATTGGACAGTTCAGTCGTGCATTATAGTGCGTCGAGTAAGGAGGCCTCAAAGAAAGAAACTCTCCATATTTTACATTTTAACACACTGAAACGGAAAAACGCTTCGAAA
Organism: Lepeophtheirus salmonis; assembly: GCF_016086655.4. Classification (NCBI taxonomy): domain Eukaryota; kingdom Metazoa; phylum Arthropoda; class Copepoda; order Siphonostomatoida; family Caligidae; genus Lepeophtheirus; species Lepeophtheirus salmonis. Next base: position 41,255,704 of record NC_052137.2, read on the forward strand.
GCAACCTACAAAATTTGCAATTATACAGGGTCGATACTTTTTTGGGTCATGTTGCACAATATTGGTTGGAACGATTTTTAATCCCCGCCCCCCCGTCAATTCGTCCCTTTACTCTGAACAACTCGACCGTTTGAAGCTGGCGATCTAACAGAATCGGGCAGTATTAGTGAATAGGACACAATATTACAACTCCAAGCTGCACACATCTTTGATGACGCGTCAGAAGCTCCGGGAGCTCGGATGGGAAGTTTTTATGGATCCACTTTACAGTCCAGACTTGTAAACAAGTTACTCTCACCTGCCTCTATCCACGGACAACACGTTTGGGAGTACAAATTTGGCCTCAATAGAGGCCTGTAAAAAATTTTTATTACATTTTTTCTCCAATAGGGACAAGGGTTTCTACGAAAAAAACATTATGAAGTTGGATTCTCTTTGGCAACAAGTTATCGAACAGAACATAAATTTAAATAATTTAAAATTTGCCAATCATAAATAAAGGAACACATGGGTGAAAATTTTCCGGGCTTCACACATAGATGGTGCTGTTTTTTTTTAATAATTAGCCTCATTTTCAGTTAGTTCCAACCTTCAAAAGACAGCTATCAAAATTACATGACAATCTGCTCTTCAGTTTGTGAGTTATTGGGCTAAGTGTGACGCTAGTTATGTTATTTCTAAAACAATGGATCAAAAAACAATTACGTTTTTACTTTAACACTGTTTTTTGATGTGAAAAAAAAACCATTCAAGCTAAGCCATGGCTTGAAGAAAAAAAAAATGAAGGAAAAAACCCCTATTTTTTTTCTTAAGTCCGGGACATTTGAGGCCATGTGTTATAGCTACGCCTAGAATATAAATAACAGTTGGTGTCATTGTTTATTTGGTTAACTACAAGCTGATTTTGACTGTTTCGTTTTCGTGGAAAGGTTGCATCATACAATAAAGGTAACAACGTGATATACATACGAAAGAAGACTAAAAATTTCCCGGGCGTAAATCTGACGTCACAAAGCATGAGATTTAATAAACATATGTTTGTTACATTGTTTGAAATATACTTAAATTTAGTTTTGTTTCGATAATTCAGTGTTTATCTTTTACTTTCTTCATGAATAATATATTTGATATTACAGCTAAAGTACTCTAGTGTTTGGTCTAGATTGGTCTAAAAGAAAAATTTGGTCTAAATCGGTCCAAAGGACGAATCTGGTCTTGATCGGTCCAAAAGAAAAAATTGTCTAGATCGGTCCTAAGGAAAAATTTGGCTTATAACATGACCTCATATGTATTTTCAAGTACAATGACGTGATAGAAAGTTTAAACAGAGAGAGTTCGGAAGAATTATAATCCCGTCGTCTCTCTTGGAATACAGAATTCTGAATTCGAATCTCTCTTGAGATGGATGATCAAGTTAGAAATATCTTTCGTTGATTCCTTTTATCTTTATGTGGTTCTAAATCTTAGAGAACATAGAAGTCCACATAATAAAACAAATCAATGGGGGGGTGACGGATTCTTAATTCTTATTACTTATACGACGTACTATGTATTACACAACTGATTTTCTAGTATAATCGAAATAAATAAATTTATATTATATGTATACTGTATTTTTTCTAGAGAATGTCTTGTACTTTTGAGATTTTTTTGAAAAATCAATGACGGTTGATCTAGAAAATAAGAAATTTGGTCTCTCATAATATATGAGACGGAAAAAAAATCGACCCACCGTATGAGACCACGATCTGGACCGAAGTATTGGTCCAAATCGGTCTATAAAGAATCACTAAGGACCGAAGCGAAAAAAATCGGTGCTGGACGTAGTCTCAACACTATAAAGTACTCTTAACTAATTTAAATATATGATTTAAATATCATAGAATATTGTTTTAAACTTTAGAAAAAAAAAGAAGCTCAGATCTCAGTATCACTCCTACAATCTGAGAAGTATGACAAAAAGTAAAAGCTGCGCTAATTAGCTCCACTCTCTCCTTCAGTTTTCCATCTGTTGCTTCATATAAAAAAAGCTTTAAGTTGAGCTTTTTTTAACAAAAAATAAAGAACTTTGCTATAATTTAACTCTGTTGATGCAATAAAAGGATTATATGCATATTTTTGCGATTCCTTTCACTGCAAGTATTATGTTACAGTTACTAAAGTATGTATTTTTGATCATGATATATATTTATTTATTTTAGTAGTTTGTATTTACATTTGCTTATATACTATTCAAGTTCCGATTCTTTCAGATCCAAGGGAGTTCTTTGAATAATTACACTAAAAAAATATGTAATTGTTCTTCGTAATATTACTTTTTCCCTCTCATTAATTTACCCGATTCAAATGAAATATATCTATCAACACGTAACGATGTTGGAATGATATGTTTGTCTATGAAGTAATGTATCTTTTTTAATAAGTCTCCTCGAACTTCCCTCTATCCACCTTGTCATCGAATCTCTTGGCGTTTGATAGCTCACTGCTTCTGTATACTTCTGTCCTGCTGTTGAAAGGAATATAGATGTACTGACAGAGTCTTGATTGTCTCGGATACAGCTCATATAGTTATCAAAAGAGTCAAAGTATACGTCACTATTTCCTCCTTCATTATCCCACGTCTGACATTATGTAATAACTAGAGTTGACATTTTCGAAAGAAAAGAAATAGCGTGAGGAGAAGGCGTAAACAAAACATATGGTGCTACTGAATGAAGTCACTTGTTAATATTAGCAGGTGGTTTTATGATTAAATAGTGTTGACATTTTCGAAAGAAAAGAAAGAGCGCAAGGAGAAGGCGTGAGCAAAACATATGGTGCTACTGAATGAAGTCACTTGTTAATATTAGCAGTGGGTTATATGATTTTTGTACAAAACCGTAATTTACTGTTATAAAAAGGAGAACCACCTTCTACAATTAAAAAAACATTGGCTCAGGGAAAAATATTTTAATTATATTTAACTTCATATATATTTATTTTATAATGCATTTTTAAAACAATTTAGAACAAAAATTGACGAGAATGCTTACTAGAGGGGCAAAAGTTAAAACCACAATGACAAATTAAATAATGAGCAAAAAAAAAAACAAGAAAGAACACACGCAAAAACTGTTTTTCACACAAAATCATCAACTCTACTTAGTCTTAATTAAATTAATATCGTTTATTATCTGACGTCCTCATTCAGCTCTATTCTATGGCACAATATCCTAGGTATACAAGTACCTTAAAACAGGGGTACCATACATATATACAAGATCTCTTAAAAATAAACGCTGTTCATAGATTTGGTTCCCCGTAAACATTCAATGGTTTCTTTTGAGGTGCTCTGACGTTCAAAAATTGCTAATATCCTGCTCTTACATAATATCTTTATATGTCGTTTCTCAAAATAGTATACAAAAGTGAATAAAAAATTTCCAGAGAAGTAATTTTATAATTACTACAACATCATTTATGGCTTAAATTAGGAATGTGTGTAAAAATTTATAAGTAACTGTATTCTAAGTAACTAGTGGTCCGCGGATCTTCTGACTATTGTTGTTGGACGGAAGGCTTCAGGAGGAAATCATATAGTTAAAGAGCATAAAGGTCAAGGTGACAAATTTATGGACCTATAAAAATGTTGGAACTTGTCTAACTGTGCTTTTGATTATAATAGTTAAATACTGAGTAGCTCTGCTCTATAATTAAATGGAGCAGATCAAAAGAGTTAATCAATGAAATAAGTTACGGAAAACAAATTAATGCATGTTGATGCCTATCATTAGTGGTGTGTCAGTCCTTATTTATTCGGTGCAATCCAGTCTTGGAACCGGTCCTTAAGACTGTCAGTACTAGAACTGATTGAAAAAAAAAAAAGAATCACAACGGCCCAGCCTTTATAAGTTTTAGAATTGGCATGCAGGACTGAACTGGAATGGACCGATACTGAGCTGGAGTAAGTTTTCAGCCCGAGATAAGGACTAACTATCGTTATTGCAGTAGCTTGTCATAAGGAGTCCATTTTAAAGCATCTTAAATCACCAAGTAGATGTAAGAAAATTGAGGGGAACGTTAATCTTTTAAAATTCATGGAGGATTTATTGAACAGTCATTCTCCGTCCTCAAAATACAGAGAGACTTAGGACGTAAGGATCCTTCAAACTTATTTAGAAAAAAAATAAAATGGCCAATGAATTTAGGCTTAGGGTATCTGTCAAAGAAAACTATTCATTGAGGTCGTAAAGTAGTGCAATAATTATGGAAGAAAGGATTTTTGTAAACTCAAAGAACTCTTAAAATCGAATTATTTTTTAATTTATCAAAAAATAAAAATAATTCTTTTGATATGCTTAAAAAGATCTGAAGGTTTTGAATAAATGCATAAACAATTATCATTGCGTCATAATTCTTGAGAAAAGCATTTGTCATGTTTTATTTGATAACAGAACTAATTTACTTCTGATATACCTCAGTATATTTATGTTTAATACTGTAATAGCAATCGTTGTTTAGATGATCTACAAATACTTGCAGTTTTATGCCTTAATTTTGCGTTGTAAAATATATAAATTGCTTTTACATCAGTTAAAAAAAATGTTTCTTTAATATTCTCTAGCTGTTATAATTAGTCTTTCATTCTTGAGGAGAGATGATCTAAGTTTTGAGTAACAACGTGTGAGTGTGCGTATAATAAACGTAGAATGAGATTGAGAATATCTTTTTAATTTATTTTATACATTAATAAGGGAATGTTTGGCTATTAGTTGAAGGTCAACTTTTATAATTTAGTCATCCCGATTATGCAAATTTTGAGAGGTTGAGAGTAATTTCTTACAACTTTCATATAAATAATATTGTAGAAAATATCTTAAATCTATCAATTGCTAAGAAAAACATTACCCTAGTCGCCACACACAGTGCGAGAAGCAGATTGGTATTAGCAGTGGAAATTATCAAAAACTCAAACTTGACCAAACTAAAAAAATTGGTATGTTCTGCTAACTCGGCCAAAATCGAAATTTTTGACTCGAATCCAACACTACACTAAGAATCTCACAAGATTGATGTTGTACGGTCCTTGATCAAATATAAATATTTAATCAATTGTATAGTTTTCCTTAAATTTTTGACATTTGTCAAATATAAAAAATAATATTTTTGTTTGTTTTTATTAAAGACCCATGGTCAAATACCTTTTTGTCCCTTCCTCTTTAGTTACTTCACGTTATTAGCGATGGACCCATGAGGTCCATTGGTCCCACTTGCAAATACATTCCAGCGCTAGTGCTTCTTGAGTAAAAGATCCCAGGCCTAGGATCAGACGTAAATTTTTACTTTTGTTTAGTACTTTTTACCTACGCGGCGAATTGTAAAACAAACCAGGGGGATAATCAGTGATGGATTCTTATTATTGCAGGCTTAAGGATTTCTCACGCGAGAAAATATTAAAAATACTGTTGATTTCAGGGCAATTTTAATACAATATGCAAATATACATATATAGCCTATCATGCGCGGAAAACTGACCTGGGGAAAATTGCCAGTGAAAAATTGCCATGGAGGAAAATTGCTTGTTAGGAATATTGACCGTATTTTGATCAGACTTCATGATGAATAATAACAAATTATAGTTTTGTTTAATATTATTTATGACAAATATCTAAGCATATTTGTGTGTTCCTTTCCGATGGGAGTACCTTCAAGTATGAGTAATATTATTGCAATAAAATTTCCTTGCAAATTTTTAAATGTTTTTATACCATTTTTACTGAGGAGGGGGGGATGATTTTGGAATATTTACATTGAGGATAGATGATTTTAAACAATTTAAATTGAAGATGGATAATTTTAGATCATTTGTATAGAAGTTGGTATGATGTTAGAGTATTTTGATTCAGGAGGAATAATTTTAGACCATTCATTTTGAGGGAGGGATGATTTTAGATCATTTTCTTTTAGAAGGGATGATTTTCGAGCATTTTTATTAAGCGGGGATGGTTTTAGACCATTCTCATTGATTGGGGTGGGGTGATTCTAGACCATTTTTGTTATAAGGGGAAGGCATTCCACCATCATCCTACAATTCGAGCCTTGTTTTACTTAATGTAAAGTAATTCAACAGAAACACAACTGTTCCCAAACCATAAATGAAGGGTGTATTTTGTAGTATTAGAGTATATAATTAAATTTTGTCTCGACATGGAAGAGTCTATAACTAATGAGACATTGTCAATACATAATATGTATTTTTCAAAAATATGACAGATAATTAATTTTAGTAGAATGCATTACTATATTACTTCACAAATATTTATATGTACATTATAAAACATACCAATTTATATAAGTATAGGATATTTAGATACATAAATAGATTGCGTCACAATGGAAGGACTGTCATTTCCTACTTTAAATTGACTGATGCAATAATTGTCATAATTAATTTATTAGGGAATGGGATGTGTGTTATTATGAGTAGGTAAAGGCTATTTTTAGTTTTTGTTTAAAAAATAAATGAAATCACTGGTAATTGTGTTCAATAAAAGTCAAGTATTCATTCAAAGTGTCCCTATGTGTTCTATAATGGCGTAATTTCATATCAAATAAAAATGATACATTCAAACCTTGTTGATTCCTTCTATGAGTGTATCTAAATATATTGAAAGTTAACATTGTATGCTCATTGTATAATTAATTAAACTTAAATGTCTATTTAAAAGAAAAGTATATAACTATATTTTCTGATACAGGCTCCTCCGTCTAAAATCCAATACTTTTTGAAAATTACAAAAATTGTCATATTGCAAGAAATACATTTAAATTTGGAAAATTTAAATATATTAATATAGTCAAGGGACACCTCACTTACATTGTCAATCAATATAGCCTCATATTGCCTTAATGACCACTTCCAGGATGGTTCGGAACTTTGCACAACAGTTCTTTAAAAACCTCGGCTCTAGGTTCCCCCAAGGAGTCATGATGCAGCCTTTATTTCCAATCCATTGTTGTGTATCAGACTTCCGAGAGCTTCCTCTTTGAGTGCCTAAAAATACGAAAGCCCAGGGAGGAAATTTGTGGCTGTTTGGAGGCTAAGAGTAATGCTCTTCAAGCTTGTTGAGGAGGATTTTGCAGCGGGTAACACACTTTAATCGATCCAAAGGCTTCAAATCCTGACGAGGAATTCTTTTTTAGGCATTAAATCTTAAGTATTGGTTCACCACGCGAGATATAGTAGTCGGGCTGCTTTCAAATTCACGAGCAATGTAATTGACGGTCACCTGGACACTTCTGCCTTCAATGGTGCTTTAGCTACCTCAAACAATTCTCTTAGCCTCTTTGGCCTTAATCTGGACCTTGAGGAAGCTTTTGGCGGGCCTCTCAGTACACATTGCAGCGGTTTCAGCCCATCACTTTAGAGATATCTGATAATGATTTTCCACGCGCTAATGGCTCCAGATTTGCAGCTCTGTATTGCTAATTTGTTCAAATTATGACACCCTCATATCTCCGTTTACATTGCTTATTTTTTGTATACAGTTTCTTTAGACAAACATCGAAATATAACAAATAGGAGATAGGCGCCTCCTTTAAAAAAAAGTTACATTTCAGACGGAGGGACCTGTATATACAATATGTATATATGAAAATTTTTCACGAGGAAACAGATTTTATATTAAACAAAGTTAGAAATCAAATTTTGGATCTGATTATCAATCCAACTATGAGTTTTAAGGCCATAAATAGGAATAAATGAGCATTTTGATGAATATTTGATTAGTGATATACAATGAAACAATGCAAGTGTAATACATCATTGAAAATCTATCAGTTAGCTTAACCATACTTATGTTTATAACTTATTTGATTTATGTTATAAGAATAAGTAGTAAACCATGAGTTTATTTTTGACGTTTTTAAGGTATATTGTCTTTGATTTTTTTAAATTTTAATATACATATAGAGGTAAGATTCTTATAATTATATATATAAAAAAACCTATAAGACCCTATACCTTGAAAATTTTAATATACAAAATTATGATAGTCTTTTTTTCATAAGAAAAACCAAACAAAAAAAAAAAATATGCATAGCCTGTTAAGCTAACTCAGGGGTCACCAAACTTTTTTTTTACTACGGGCCTGATAAATGAAAGAATGGCGAGCATTGTTCACATAATCTTTATGTTTTGTGACTTCAAACAGTGACAGATTTATTTTCAGCAAACTATCTAGTGAAGAAGTTTCTTTGAGTTTCTAAATTACATTTCATGGCCTCATAATTCTTAGAGTGTAACGTTCCAGTAAACTTTTGGTAGATGTTTTGCTTCATTGTGACGACAAAGATTTTCTTCTTTCGAAACTGCAACACTTTTGCTGCATATTAAGCAACTAGCTTTCTGGTCCTTTGTCTCCACAAAGAAATACTTTACTCCCCACTCTTCTTTAAAAGTGACAATCGGTGTCCACTTTTTACTTTTTTAGTTGCCATAATAAAGAGTAAAGGAAACGGGATCTGAAAATGAAAGAATGGGAAAGGTAGGTACATCATTGTAGGATACCCAAACGGAGATGGAGAGAAAATGAATGGACCTCCTGCAGGTGCTCCATATAAACTAAATATATATTTCTTGAAATGCATATAGCAAGACGAAGAGACTCTTTAGTTATATAAAATAAAATTTGTATAAAATAGACAACAACTATTGTAAATGTAAGTCACACAGCAATTAATATGTTCTAGTTTCCCCAAAAACATATTCAATTTAAATTTTATCTCGAAGATTCGTGCTCTATACGTTTTATAAAGAAAATTCAATTACCCTCTGCGATCCATATGAATAGACGGCAAAGACCGGATCTACCCACAGATTTGGTCACCCCAGAACTAACTGATAGCTCATTAATGATGTATTCTTGACTATCATTGCTTTGGATAATGAGATATCCCTTATCAAATATTCATCAAAATGAAAATTTCGTTATTTTTAAGACCTTAGAACTCAGAGTTGGATTCTGTTACAGATCCAAAATTTCATGTCTGAGCTACTCTAATGTTAATAATACCGTATATTAAATTTTAGTCAAATCCATTTAGTAATTAAAATTTTTCAGGATGTCCTGAGAATATATTTTAAGTTATGATTACATTGTTAATATATTTTATTTAAAAAAAAATGATTTTTCATCAAGGATTTCGAAAAGGACAATCAAAATCAATATAGAAGAAGTTCAAAATCCGGAATTTTCAAGGGATCAAGAATGTATTATTTCTGAAGCAAGGAATGAGATGTCAAGTAGTTCAGAATCCTCTCTTAATAAGTAAGTGGTATAGCTTTTTAATTGGCAAAAAAGGTCTAAAACATAGATATTTTATAAGAAGAGGTATTGAGCTAAGTATTAACTGTAAGAGGTTGTGTGTTTTTCTTACTTTTGTCTAATTCCGTATTTTTCTCACTTAAAACTATTTATGTATACAGCACACGGCGTTACCTCACTAGCACAAAAATCTAGGTTACTAGAAGAAGGTTAGCACAATGGGGGGGGGGGGACTACAACCCCTGTGACTCCCCAAAAGGACACCCCTGTACGTCACTACCTTTTCATACCACACAACCTTTCATTCGAAAAGAAATATAAAAAATGCCCAAAATCAGTCGAGAGTTAGCCAATTCTTCTCAACTATGGAATAAATATTCAATAATTGTTAAAAAGTATTCACAGCTTAAAAAGAGCTCATTCTATTTCAATAAATGAATCTGGCCCAATACTCCTAAATTTTACTTCAGGGGCGGGAGGGGCTGTAGTTCAGAAAAATCGGAAGCTGATAACCAAATACAATTCAAAAATTTGTATAAGTGAGGTTTACGCTGTGTAATAGTGTAGTACGGATATTTGTGGAAATTTGAATTAGTTAGCCTTTATTTTTCCATAGTTATTTACCGAAAATCTAAAAAAATGAAAATTCAAATCTTACTTTATTTGATTTTTTTACTAAAATCCACAGTTTTTCAAGTAAATTTAAAAAAAAAACCCTCAAAAAGTCACAGCTGCTCACAAAAACTACATTTTTTCGAAAAAAATTCAAAAAATTAGATAACAAATTTTCATTTTTTGAAAAAAAAATTCGAAAATCTATTGCTATAATGCTATTTTCCCTATTTTTGCGTAATATTTTTTCATTCTGACCAAAAAGTTTTCAAGTAAAAAGTAAAATTCCTTAATTTGGCGAGGGGGGCTACAGCCTACCCTCTCCAGGCGCCTCTGATCATAGTGTTTAATTAATTCTATAAGGCAGATTTCTTTTATAGCAAACAAATTTTCTTATCAGTTGAGACCTGGCTTTAGCGGATTCTTCTTTCCTAAACTATAATATAAAAAGGTAGATTGCTACCAATGAACGAAAATCATTCTTGTGAAATACTTAGCTAATATTATATCCAAAATAAAGTTTGGGATTCAATAGCTAATTCATGTATTATTTTTATTAGTTTATCACAAATATTTTTTTAGTATCCTAAGCATTTTCTATGAAATCATATGGTTATTCTTTCAAAATTTTAATAGTATTTATTTATTTTATTTTTTAAGATATATTAAGTAATAATTTAAAACAAATGTATAGTTCAAAAATACATCTTTTAAAGGATTTTGCACTCATATTAAAGATATATTATTTTTGGTTCAAATGTGTATAAAGTTCTTAAAGGCATAATTCAACAAAATTTAATGGCGATTTTAAGACAAAAATTATTTGAGGTTGACTAGTGAAACTATAAAAGTTCCGTAGAAACAAGATTTCAATTATTATAGGAAATTACTTCATGGGCCTGCAACGTAATTTGTATAAAACATTACATATACCTCTAGTAATTATTTCATCTAAAAATTGCTAACGAATATTTTTTTTCCTTTATATTATTTATCGTTTTTAATAATTCCAGAAAAATGCAAGGAATAATAATTGTTTACAAATTTTTGCAGATTAATTAATAGCCAAATGCTTCCAAATTAAGGTATTGAATCTACGTACAATATTTTGAATATTGTAAAATTATGATTGTTTATTTAACTAATTACTAAATATCTACAAGATAAGTTCTGATTATAATAAATACACTATATCTTTTAATGAAAAGAAAGCACCTGAAGTTAATTTTACCTGACTTCAAAGCAGTAACATTTAAAGGTAGTGTCCAGACGTTTGCCTACCTTGCTTGTCTAAAACTCGTGTGACACTGTTATAAAAACTTATCGGTTATGTGAGACTGCTGATTTGGCATGCTTTCTTTGAGAAAGAAAGGCTTCCTAATAACGTTCTAATTCCTTTGAAAATAAAATTCGGTCTGTCTCATGTAAGATATATAATTTAATGTGTCAATGTCCATGATCAGACCATTGGGAAATGAAGGTCAATCGCTTCAAAATATCTGGCCACTAATGGTCAATAGCTTTGACCATATCCTCACTGTCATTTTGCATAAATCAACTCTATTGAAAAAAATATATAAGATTTATTTAGTATTGAGTAGTGAAATGTTATTTAACTATTATAAAATATTATTTAAATCTTCTTTGTATAATAATTTCGATTATACAAAACCAAGAAATGTCTTTGTAAATCACTCGGAGTTGTTAAAATTGACTGTTATTTTATTTAATTTTGCACATTAGCAAAGTATTGAAGCTAGAAATAGACGCAAATAGACGTTAAAAAAAATAATCACTTAGTATTTCCCCAGATCTTTTTAAACGTTCTTGGGCTTTTTGGATCTCTGCAAAAATAACACCTATTATTTTATTCCCTAGGATGTAAGTCCCCGACCAATCTGCCCTAAGCATTTTACCCCCTATTACAGTAAATAGCAACCATACAACCAAACATTCAATCATTTAACATCCATATAAGGTTAAATAATAATTTCACTTAATGACGTAATTATTAATGATGTATCGGACTTCTTTTGATACCATCGCTTGTAAATACAATTTATATAAACTTTATTATTATTTTATCTGGGATTTTGGAAAGTCTCTAATCCAATTGACAAGCAATATTTTGTTCTTCAAAAATCCCTTTTCTTCTTGTTTTAATATATCTGATCATGGCAAATCTTATTTCTGTGGCGACAACTGCAACATGCAGAGTTCAAGCTGTCCTTAGAGCTATTCAAAGGTTTATGTAAAGTTAACATATTATCCCGTGTTATAAATAAGCGGTAGCAGTGATGATTTGTTTTTCCCCTAACCCTCACCCATTGATGACTTAATTAAGTAGAAATATCAACTACTTATCTTTGAAAATGGTTTAATAAATAGTGATCCCCCAAGACTCCAGGATTCAAGTCCCTTTGTACACTTTGCCTGAGCTTCTATAACAAAAGAGGTAGTTCAGACCTGGATACGAACAATTTCACATCAAAATATTTACAGATCATTTTTGTGAATCCTAATTAGTAATTACTTTTTTAATCGAACTCCAATGTAGTATTACCCAAGAACTACTCCTCACAACCATAAAGTTCATTTATGACCTTGTCCCTCTATCGTTTACTAGCTGTACTTCTCAATAATAATGATAAAAATGGATGGGGGAGTGAAATGTTAGGGGGTAAAAGGACAGGTTTGCTCACTTGGAGTAAGATGTCAATTAATGGTGAAGATGTCCTGTTCCCTTTTTTAATTCATACAAAATGAAAAATTATAAAAAAAATACCTGAGACTTCACATAAATATAGATTTTAGGTGATATAACTAGAAATTTTCATCATTTATTAATTTTTTGCACTCTGAAGATATTTATTATTTTAAAGCTAGTGTTTTGTACAAGAAACATTTATTATTATAATAAATGTAACTTAACAGGATGACCGTTGATACCTCTAAATATAATATGTTATATCTTTTTGATTGATATTTACAATAATATTATTACAGCTAATGCATAATTTACCTCAATAAATTCATTTTTAATTCAGTTTAAATGTGGAAGTTGAAGATGGGGGCAAAGTAACTTCAGTCAAATCCAGGATTCCATCTCGGAAAATTAAAAAAACCCTTCTATCAAAGTCAATTAAAAAATCGAAAAAAAGAATTTTTCAAATTAGATATAGACGAAATATTGATATCGATAATGTTAGTCAATTTTCATCTATTCTGAATGGAAATGATTTTGAACCACCAGAGGAACTTAGTCCAAGAAGTGCTGCCAAATATGTTCAAAATCTTCTCATATCCAAAGTGAAAAAAAAGACACGTCCCAAAAAGAAAACAAAAGTGTCGAGTAAATTAGGGCTCTCAAAGGATGGAAAAAAGAAAGGTCGAAAACGGAGACGGAAACGAAGGAAGAAAAAGAATAAAAATAAAACCGTGGACGATGAAGAAGAGGACGATCCTCTGTTCTTGACAAAAGTTGCATCAGAGCAAGACCAACATTTCTTTCCCACTCCTGAATCCATGAAAAAAAAGCGATGTGCCTTCATCGTTGAGTATAATCCATTACAATGTAACATTTGCGAAGGAATCCATTTTAGAACAAAAAAGACCTTCCAACAAAATCTAGACATAATTGCAAGTGTGAATGAATCCTTTGGTCAAGTACTAGGTGACATGGGCTCAAAAATGTCCTTCATCAATGTTAACTTACAAAAAGTGAAGGATAATTTAGATCAGTTGGAGTGTTTGTACTCTGGAATTTTCAGGAGAGTTGATAAATTAATTGCTTGATCAATAAGTAAAATTATATGTAGGTCACTAGTATAAAGATTATTCTTATATCAAAACTTTTTTTGCTAAGTAGAAAACTATGGCAACAAAGAGATATTTTGTTATTTTACCACTCGTAATATTGTCCTTGTTTCTTTTCCTTATGCCTTACACACGCATATGTTAGTTTTTTTTTGTTTGTTTAATAGTAATAAAAGTTCTAACACTAATACAATTTAAATAAGTCTGTGAAGAAACCATGAGTTGGGATAGATCCTTCTGTAGCCTTCTTAGTGACATTGAGTCTTTGGAACAAAGGAAAAGAAATAGTATTGAAAGTCGACAAATGCAAATACAAAACGAGGCGAATGAAATCATTTGGAACATGAATCTTCTAAAAGGTAAGATTCAAACACTCAAGGAAGTACTCAATATACCAGTTCAGGATCAAGAGATGAAACTTTGGAGCAAAGATAAAGGAACGCAGTTTAGTGAAGATGATTAATGTGCATGTAAATAGTTATTAAATCTTTACCATATGATTTATCTACTTTTTAAAATGTAATAAATTTTATAGAATGTTGTTCAGCTTAATGTGATTTATTGAAAAAAAAAAAAGTCCTTACTTTTATTGCACCTCACAACCTTTCCTCCAAAAAGAAACAGATAAACGGTACAAAATCAGTTGATAATCAGCCAATTCTTTCCAAATAAATAACTATAAACTAATAATTTTTGGAAATGACTTGCAGTTTAACCAGATATAATTAGAACTCAACCAATCAACATTCATAATATTGATAAAGAAAAAGGAAGTAGAAAAAATCGACAGCTGTCAATAAAATACAATTAGGGATAGGACGGGTAAATGGTTATGGTATAAGTAATCTTGTCTTTTACACAAAAAGATCCGAGATTCGAACCGACTTCGGGTACTCGAACTTTTATTGGATCTTATCAAAGATCCAGCGATTTTTCGGATCTTAGAAAGCTTTTAGTATTGCTTAATCCTAGTTCTAAAAAAAAAAATATATATATATTGAACGTAGTATCTATTTTTATCTTGGTAAGTGCTTGGAGCCACGTCGATCCATGGCCTTCTTTCTGTTTCTTTTCGAGGCAGAGGCTGCAAGATACGGTATCGGTAACGAAGTGTCCAATAATATTATAACAATAATTATAATAATATCTTATAATTATGCTCTAATAGTGATGGCAATGGGACATTAATTGCTTCGGAGTCAGTAAAAATGTATCCTTCATCCGGACTATACATTATTTTGTTAAGGTCTGAACTTTGGCAAAAATGTTAACACAATTTGAGGCAAGTATCCGTCTAATTTTAGCTTCGGATCTGAATCTGAAAGTTTGGGTACTCAAATATTTAACTCTAAGGATCCGAACCGACCCAGATTTGAGAAAATGAAGATTCTTTCTACATTAAAGACAACGTGAATATATAAATAAATGAATGTGATATAGGTGGATATACTGACAGATCAAGAATAAATTGTCACACAAGTGCTGGATGGGCCCTAACACAACATAACGCCGTTATTGAGAAATGTTCATTAAGACTTGAGGATACACACACAGTATTCCAAGCTGAAGATGAAGCTATAAATAAACTAGCAAGTAATCTGCCATTTGTTTTGTCAAATATTAATATTATCTGATAGCCTGTCCGTTATAGATAGTTTAAATATAAATATATTAATAGAAGAAATTCCTTGCTGTAAAAATTCCGTTGAGAATTCCAAGTTTGATATCACAGTTGAAAAGATGTAGGGTCATAATAATAGCACAGTGAACGAGTTTGCTGATGCCTTTGGCTAAGGAGGGTGCTGAAAGGGGTACGCCAGTCTCTGTCCCCAATTCCGTGTGTCAGGCTAAGAAACCTATTTGAAAAGGTACCTTGAATGAGTCGCAAACTATCTGGCAACAGTTGTATGGCTGCCACCAATCTAAGCAATACATTTGAACAAAAATTCGCAAACACAAGAGACATCACATCTCAAGTATAGTTGGTAGGGTTAGTAGTGACATATTACTTAATATACATCTTTCTAAAATGGGTATAACCCTGAACCCGATCTGTCAACTCTGTGAAGAAGATGAGGAAACACCATTCCATCTTATCTATGACTGTGGCCGTACAATGCAGGAAATGCCTGAACTTGCTATGAAAAGAAAAGATCCACGGAGAAGCAACTTTTGTGGATTTTTAAGATGTTGTGTAATTATGATTTATTATAATATAATAATGAAGTTGGAAACTCATAGATGAACCTTTACCGCCTGATACCGGATTGATTTCCGGTGTGATGGGTTGTATCTAGAAGTTTAACAGACTATGTGAATCTTTTTATGGTAACGTTGTGTGAATAGTAAGAAAATAAAGAGGAAGTTTCTAATTTAATTATTTTATAAACTTAATAAAAAGATTGTCGTTTATCACATTACAGGATTGGAAAGGGCATCAGCAAAATTGCTGAGATAACTTTTGTGCAAATTAAATTCTCTATACCAGGAATTTCTTGATTCTTCGTCCTCACACTTGAAGATGATACAATGGTCATTTTCTTTATTATCAACTTCATCTGTATCATCATATTTTTCGTTGTCATCGTCTTCATTTCTTAGATCCGTGAGATCATTCTTCAATTCGAATGTGTTGTTTTCATCCGAAATTTCTGCGATGATGAGTTTATTCATCTATTTGGTAGATAAAGAAGACGTATTTAATTATAACTTATATTTGATATCATTACACGCAGAGGTGGAGTATTTTCTGGGCAATCAAAAGTTAGGGTGCTCCCCATAATACAAAACAAGTATTAGATATCTTTTCTAAAGGCCCAGATTGTGTTAAAATATTAATATACATATTCCCATTTTTAAAAAAATAACCACCCTGGGCAGAAGTAGGGTTTTTGATTTTTGATTTTTTTTTTAAATTAAATTTTTGTAAACAAATTGAAAAATGAAATTTACTACATTCAAATTCATAGCCATTCACGGAAAATTAAATTTTATTATAATTTTTTTTTGAAAATGAATTTCAAATATTAATTTTTTTTTCAAAAATCAACACCTATTCACAAAATATTTACTGTTTTGGAAAAACGTTTATAAATTCAAACTTCAAATATTAAACTTTGGGGAAAAAAATTCAAAAATCCATAGCTATTAACAAAATATTAAATTTTTATTCCTAATTTCACCAAAAAAAAAAATTCTTTATCAAATTAATTTTTTAACAAAATCCCCATTCACAAAAAATTATTTTTTGGGGAAAAAATTATAAAATTAGATTTCAAATATTACATTTTCTAATAAAAATTTCAAAAAATCCATAGCTATTCACAGAAAATCAAATTTTTACTCCTAATTTCACATAATTTTATTTATTATTTCCAAAAAAAATTCTATTAAGCAAACCTTCCTTAATGTTTTTTGTGTGTTTGTGGATGGGGGGGGGGGATATGTTCTGAAAAGGAGAATCATAATCTAGCTCTGCTTAATGAAAAAAAAAAAGAACAACATAAGTCTCTATTCTAAAAAAGAACTGCAATATCTGAAATTATTCTAACGAAGAACTAAAAAGAAAATATTTACTTTTGTAAATCTGCAGTGTAGAGGCGTTAAAATTTAAACATGTCCTCCCTCTAAAAGTTGTGCCAATTTGCATTTGATTATACAGAGGCGTTTCCAGAGGGGGCTACATCCCCTCCTGCCCCTTCCTTCAATCTATGATTTTTATCACGAACAATTAAAGAATATCTCTCTTAAAAAAATGAACAGATAAATAGGGGAAACAAATCTTGAAAGGCTTTCTTGATTTGATCAAATTCAGAGCCGAAACAAATATTTGAACTTTTAAATTTTTCAAAAGGACTAAGTTATATGTTGTTATTAGCCGCAAACTTACTGGATAGTGATGCCAATATTTTAATTCAGGGATGGTGTTGACATTAACTTCTTTGTATTTGTCTTCATCCGTACATATGACAATTGACTCTTGAAATAAGAATATATGACATTTTTTGTATTTCCAATTCTTTTGGCCTATCGGGGGTTTTTCAGCACATTCAACCACTCCTCGTTTTAATAAAAGACCATGCTTGGTAACATCTCCCTGACAATTGTATAAATAAAACAATACATAATAAATAATTTAGCACATGGACCGAAAAACCCCAAGTTTCACATTAGGTTTTATTTTTTTTTTAATTAACCTTATTTTCTGAAAGTATTAATCTTTAAAAGACAGCAGTCAAAATTCCATGACAATCTGTTCTTTAGTTTGTGAGTTATTGTGCTAAGTGTGAGGCTACATTTGTTATTTGCAAAACAATATTAATAAAAAACAATTTCATGCATTAATTTTAGACTGCTTCCTGATGAGACAAAATTCAGTTCAGGCTTGATTCAAAAGTGTTAAGGGGACTCCTTTCATACAGCAAATAATAATAGTGATTTAAAAGGGCTATTGTGAAGGGAAAAAAAACGTGTTTCTTTGTTAAACCAGGGACTTTTCCTAACACGTGTTACATACACATACAATATCAGGGACATCCGCAGGGTGTAGGTTGGAGGGCTGTAGCCTCCCCCCAAATTAAAGAATTGTTTCTTTTAACTAGAAAAGTATATATTTGAAATTATTTTTCAAAAATTAAATATAATTTGTGAAATTATTTTTCCAATCAATTACACAATTTTACAATTTTTCTCAAAAAAATTAATTATATAAGAATAGCTATTGATTTTTGAAATTTTTCCCCCAAAAATTTAATATTTGAATTATAATTTTTTTTGTAAATAGCTATAGATTTTTGAAATTTTTCTCCCAAAAATTTAATATTTGAATTATAATTTTTTTGTAAATAGCTATAGATTTTGGAAATTTTTTCCAAATAATTTAATTTTCTGTACATAGCTATGGGGTTTTTCCCAAAAAATTATTATTTCAACTTTTTTTTTTTTAAATATTAATATTTGAAATAAATTTTTTTCCAAAAACTTTAATTTTTTGTAAACAGTTGAAGAATTTTGAATTTTTCTCCAAAAAAATAAATTATTTTAGAATAGCTATGGATTTTTGAAATTGTTTTCCAAAAAGTTTAATATTTTGAATTTACCTCCCCCAGGGTATAAATGCCCCTGATATAGTGCGTGTATGTAGCACGTGTTACTTTTTAAGCAATTGTTTAGTTTGAACTGTATTTTGTCTCATCAAGGATTATATATATAATCCTGCGGACCTCCCTATTTATACTAACATAAAATCCATCGATGCGTCCAACAATCATCATATCATTCACATAGTTAGCCATTCCGGATGCTATAACAATTGCTTCATTTATTTGCCTTGCTTTTTCGAATTGTTCTGCTTTCTCCATGAGCTTTGATATATCCTTGAGTAAAAGAGAGTACATTTGAATTCTTCGCACGGGGGTTGTCATCAAATCATTGAGAGATCTACTTAAACTTTTTTCTTTCAAAATATTCTATAAAGAAAATATTTTTTTGAATATATACATTGTAGATTTGAGAAACACTTACATCAAAAAACAATTTATGTTCCATTAGTTTCTCTTCTGAGAGAGGTTTATTAACGCAATAACGACCATACTTATACTTAAATGAATCTTTCCTATCTTCAAAAAGATTTTTCAACGTTATAGGATCATCCACTGCGGCTTTTAGTTCGGGTAAAAAAGTTCTGTATCAGCCATATATGTAAATAGAAATATGAGAATAAAAAAATAAATATAGGAGGAAGTAATGTTTTTGAGATAATAGAATGACTCAAAATTTTTATATTGCCATATTTGGAAATATTAATCCTGGATATTAGGTTGAGTCATAAATAATTTACAAGTGGCATGACTTTTTTTCTCACAATCACTAGACGAAAAAATCTGTCATCATCATTTTTCTCATACTGTTTTAAACTGGACTAGAGCCATGAAGGATGGCACTTGCACTCTGGAGAAGAAGGGTCGTCCAGGACGTCTATGGGGAAAACAGGCCCTCGACAATATCCCCCGTTTTTCTGACCTAATCTACTCCAACCATTGGCTGAGCACTCAACAAGTTACAGCAGACGTCTGTCTACTACAAAAAACGATTATCAGATCCTGACACACCATCTAGGGTACACACAGCTCTTGAGTAAAAACTGAAAAGTAGAGGCGTCCGGATCGTTAAACAAGCCCTCTACAACCTCGATCTGAACCTGAATGCATGTTTCCTGTTCATGAAGATCAATCATCTACTCTGTAAGGACGATTTTGATGGGATTTTGATGTGTGGTGAAGAAGTTGATGGAAGAGGAACTCTTGGACCAACTTAAAAAGTTATGAGGCCACTGCCAAGACATAATAGTATTCCAAGACAAGTATGTGATATGATTGTATGGTTATTTTAGGTTTTTTTTATAAAGAAATCGAGTTTTTATGGTACATGCAAATTATGGTTTATGACTGAACCTACTACAATGTAAAAAATTAACTAAATAATTTCAATGATTACCGAGAGTGAAAGTCATATATATCCTTAATATTCGCAAAAATGATCAAATCACAACCATTGAAAAAAGCTTTTGGTAACGTTGAAACATTCTTTCTTCGTAATTCATCAATATGTGCATAGTAGCCATCTACAATCAAATGTAGTTCATTTTCCACATAGCGGATTTCTGTATCAAGAAGTTCTTTTAGCTTTTTCTTGGCCTTGTTGTAGCTCATTTTACGCATATTATCATCCAACTCTTTTATGGTTATCTGTTAAAAAAACTTGAAGGAAATCCAGAGGTTACTTTGATATATTCTTTTCAACTTACAGAAGGTTGCCGTGGTCTTGCCGAAGTACTTATACTAAACTCACTGTGCCGGCGTTTAAACTCTTTTTTCTTTATGTGGGATATGTCTTTTCTTTCGATATTTGATATAGTGGTTTCATTTGGAGTTTCAGAGTCTGATTGTGTAGAGGGTATTTTTTCAAAGGATCTAGATCTTACGGGTTCTCCATTTTTATGACGAAAATGACTTATTCCAGTCACAGTTTTCTGAAAAGGATGGATTTATTATTTGGGGTTGGTAAGTGATGTAACTTTAAATTACCAAAATCCCTGAAATGGTCTTGTATCGTCCTTGTTTTCTGGTTTCATTTTTTCTATTTTTAACAGATTCTACGTCAGCCATTACTTTGCAACTGAATGTAATGTAAAAATATACATATATTTGTGAAAAAATGAACAGGGGGGGATTATCTTTGACCCTAAATAGCTAAAGCATATCCGGTAGAATTGAATTAATAATAAATATTCAATTATTTTTGTCTTATCAATTTCAGTGTCGTTTTCTTTAAGAAATGGAATAGACTCTGTTAGTGAACTGGGATATTCAACACCCCAAGATTAATAAAGATGATTTTCAATCCTTTGAACCCACATTTGATCACTAATACTTTTCAGCATGATCCTGAAATATTAAAAAATATTACATGCAATTCATTATTTATCAATGAAATACTTGGTCTAGAATATATTTGCATATTTAGCCATTTTTAATCGAGGTTTAGTAAATTTTATAACCCTATTTTTGCGTGAGTTTGAACTTCCCGAAAATGGAAAATTAGTTTTGATCAATCTATTTAATGGATTTAATTAACTTAAAACTAATGGATTGTTTGCTAACGACTGAGATCTTGGTCCTTGAGCTTTTGATCATCAACAGTTGACTTCATGTTGAAAAAATATGATTTTAAGCTATATGTATTTGGCTTGATATCTTTAGAAGACTGAAACTATTTTAACAATTTTTACCTTCCTGGATTCTTATTTTTTTCAATCTGAGGGAATTTAATATTGCAGCTATTATATTATATAACAGCTGCAACCTCATCAAAACGGATTTGTACTAATTTGATTCCCACAATACAATAAAGATATTTATATTTCATGGAAATTTTTAGCAATAGTAAAAAATTAATGTTATTACTATTAGAATAACAAATTATATATCATTAAAACAGACCAGCCCATGTTGTTAAGATTATTTTCCCACTTTCTACCCGAATTAATTTATTCTTTTCAAAATTCAAAAAAAATATACGATGTAAATAGTGAATTTTTAAAATTTTAAATAATTGAACCTACATAATTCAGCTGATACAGTATTAATCTACGTATTTTATGAGTTTTATAATCCATATTTAAATAAGATTTGGATTCTAAACATTTCTTCATTTTATAATATTTACGATCACCAGGAGAGAATGGATTAAGATAAGGATTTATTTTTCCCGAATTCTTATCTTCATATAAGTATTTTTAGCATTTTAATTAATATATACAAATAGAAAATGGATTTAATAGATAGAACAGTCATACAAAATTTAAATAACGCAATAATTATAATTGTTTAACTTTTTATCATGTACGTTTTATTTTTTCCCCAAATCACAAACCGCGTTATAAAAAGTATGTTCACTAAGGTAGGGGGCTAAAGAAGTTTGCGACTATTTATTAATATAAAATGTAAAGATTCTACCATATAAAAGATTATATTAGAAGGTTATCTACCTTGATATTTTGCATTGAAAATATACTAATACAGGTATGTCCATAGGACTAATGGTAGGGTGTGCTTTTTTTTGGAAGAGGTTAAATTTGAGCAAATTACTACATTTAAAGTTGAAGAAAACTTATAAGGCTTGTTAAATTAAAACTATTTCTGATAAGCAATAATTTATGTGCCCCTTTCATAAAAGGGTAACTCTAAATTACGACTCCTAATAGAGGTGAAGGGAGCTATAGATTATTAATTTTTCGTATTCCGTCCAGCCAATTATGTTAACAGGTCCAATCCATGAGCATATTTTGAGTAAAGGCTCCTATTAGAGTAGCGGGTATCAAACTTTGTTACTCGTGGTACACAAATTCTCTTTTTTCGATACGTGGAGCCCTTTGGTAGATCGGGGGGGGGGTGGGGATACAACAGCCTCTAACTAATTTTGTAGCTAGAATAAGAAATACATTTTATAAATTTGTCAAATAAATTAAAAACATTTATTGTTTGGAAAAAGTTTATCTAAAAAAAACTTTTACTAAAAAAGGTCATCAAATACTGAAAAAAAAAACCTATCAAAAAAATAAGAAAATTCAAAGAAATATGTTTAAAATTCTGTCAAAAATTGTCGAATTTCAAAAGTTCCGACATCCCGAGACATCGATTGGCTTTTACACAATGATAGATGTAAAAGTTTTAGAATATTGTCTACTCTTGGTATATACTTGACAGGGGATAACTTCTTTCTAAGAGGTAGGATTGCAGACATTTTAGAGATTTTGTTAGATTCCAGAATTGTCTCTTTTTCATATCTTAATTTATCATATAATTTACACATGTACAAACAGCTGTTAAATATCCAATTCTTCTTTGGAACATATTGATTCTATCACTTAGTTGGGATTCAAACACAATTTAACCAATAAAGGTCAATATTCTATTTATAATTATATCAGAAGTTAAAAAAGAAGAGGTTTGATACCTGATTTTTTTAATGTTCCTTAAATTGGTCACATGGATTTTTTACTAATTAGGTATCAATAATTATTATAGAATTAGATTTACTCCATCTCACCTAAGAATCTTATTTGAAGAACATATACGTGAAGTATATGTACTTCTCAAAAAACTACGCGAACCTACGCAAATAGAGATCATTGGACTAATTCATCCCAAAAGCATTGCCCATTGAACAAAGTAGTTTCATTAGGTGATTATAATTTAAATAATGATAGTTATTATTTATAACACTAACACTAATTTTTCCAGATCAAGTTCAAAGATCAAGCTAACACAAAGCGTAAAAAATGCATAATCGACCATGAGTTTAGAACAAATTGAGATAGATTACTCAATTTGATTTTAAGCAGAGGTTTTGCTACCAAGTGCCGATTTTAGTATATCTAAATAATTGTATTGTGTGCTTAAAAGAAATTATTTTATATATGTATCTCAATTTGTTCTCAATTGATGGTCCATTATGCGTTTTTGACCTTTTGTGTAACTTTGACCTTGAACCATACAATATGTCGTCTATTTTTAAAAGTGTGGTAGAAGTCAACCTACAGTCGTACACGCGTTTTGGTAAAACATTCCATATCTATTAACCTTGGGTTTAATTGATCAAGTAACTAAGTAAAACATGATTATAAAACTAATGGGTTACATAATGGTAATTAAATGAATATTCCATGAGATTGATAATTCGTAGAATGATGCTGGATTCTAATTTTTAAACTCCTCATTGCACATTTTCAATTTCAATTCTAACGAAGCTAGGATCTTTAGTAGAGATGAAAATCGTGTGTATTCTGGGCATGTTAAAAATAAAACAATCAAAAATCAACGGAGTATCTTTTATAATTAGAAGAATGTTTTGGAGGAGAACAGCTTAGCTGTCATGATGTTTCATTAGATCAACCATGACAAAGGAAGAGCGGGAGAAGGAAATAAACAAAGAAATGAGTAAGAATTACTCCAACTCAGAGTGTGTCTGTTCGTTGACACCAAATAACTCCGGGTACTTCCAATGATAGATAGTCTATCAAATATTTTCATCATTAATTTAAGAAAATATAACTAATTTTATGATTGTATGTAGATTAGTAGAAATTAGATTTAATACGTAGATATTCCTCACAGGGTGTGAGTATGATATATCAATGAATACTTAGCTTGAAGGAAGAGAATGCGTGCGAGATGGAATACGGTATGAGGTATTCTTATGTTTTTACTTCATTGATAGGTATATTATTGTAAATAAGAGTAGATTTTAGTGAATTTATTCAATATTAATATAAAAAAATATTGTACAATACATTTAGACAAGTGAAATTTAAATTAAGGTTGAACAACATTATCAATATTTCTAATAAAATAAATCATCATTATAATCTCCAATATTCAATTTTTGAAACTTTTCTTACTCTTTAGTAATTATTCTAATAAAAGTTATTTTTATGTATTTTTGAATATTATTATTTACTGGGATAACTAATTGTTTTGTCATGCACTTATAAAATTTGACCGAAATATGAAACAGTCAAAATGATGATCTTCATCAGGTTCAACGTCAAGAATTTCCAGCAAATATAGGTCTTCCACTTTTAGTTTTAAATTATTATAATTAGTGAAAATATTATTTTCTATTTTTATGTTGAAGATATATTTTTCTTCAATATATACCTGTTGTTTTTAATTACTGAAAATATTGAATAGCAAAACAAACACAATAAGAAAAGTAAGCACTGGACTTAATTTTGTTAGACTTTGATGCCTTCTGGAACGAAGCATTGAACACCATATCAAAATAAAAATATAAACTTAAATCAATGAAACAAATAAATAAATACATATTTGCATCAAACCATTATTTACATTTGATAAATAAGAAAATAATTTTAACTGTTAATGTCATGTTAATAGGCTTTACATAATCTATTATGGAGTGTCAATGAATACTGAAATAATCGTTCTTATATACAGTTTTGTCTCATCATAGGCATTTAGTGTAATCCGTAATTTATTTATTGAATATTGATGTGGAGATCCTAAATCCTCACGATCGAGTCATATATAAATATGATGACAAGTGATTTAAAAATTCAGAAAATGACTCCCCACCTACTGACTCTTGAAGTGTATTAAACTAAATTCATATTTTCCAATATAAGTCTATTAAAAAATGGACATTTATAGACTTCCTTGACAAAAGTTATAAAACCACCAATAATTATTTATCCCTTAAGAGTTCCCATTCTCTATTTCTGCATATGTGTAGGTAATATAGGAGAGTTGAATATATTTTGCGGCTTTGCAGCTAAATATATCTGGAAAAGAAGACCACATTAAATTCAAGGTCTAGGATCGTCTTCTGCAGCTTTCCTATGATAGAAGAGAATCGTAAGTGAAGATAAAGTATCTAGAATTACAGAAATATAACAGTCTTATAAATGGACTTAATCTCACAGATATGAGTTGTTGTTTTGTTATGTAGATCAATGATACTTAAGGACCCCAATCAATAAAAAGGTTTCTACGAATATTAAGAGACAAAAAAGAGTAGATTAAGTAAGAGTAAAGAGTTTCAATGGAAGAGCTGCAGATGAAGGATGATAAGTCACTTTGTTCCTCACTCTACATTTAATTCCAGTATTATTCATCTTGATTAAACATATCCTTAGTTCCTATAGAATTATAAAATGATTCCATACTAGTTACAAGATACAGAAGGAAGGATATGTATTGGAACTAATGGATGATGAAGTAATATATTTGGACCTTAAAAAACATCTGCACACTGACT